>NW_024070189.1:88113625-88265486 GCF_014754425.2 Oryx dammah
CTGGGGTCATATGTCCACAGTCTCTGGGGTGACCCCACCTCCCAGACTTGTACCTGGGGTCACAAGCCCACAGTCCCCAGACCCCATCTCCCCAGATCCTGCATCTAGGGTCACACGTCCAGTCCCTAGGGTGACGCCCCCTCCCAGACCCTGCATCTGGGGTGGCAAGACCCTTGGTTAGGACACCAGGTCTCTGCTGGTTGGGCCCCTATGGCAGAAACGAGTGAGTTCCTGTAACCTCCTGGTTTGGTAGACAGGAGAGTTGGTCAGTCTCCTTCCCCCACACTTGTCCCAGAGAAGTCCTCCTCTTTCCCTTCAGTTCTGTGTAGTAGTAATTGTTTTTACAGCAGTCATGATAACGTTGAACACACTACCTTGGTGCTGGCAGTCTTGGTCTTTCGTTGTCCTGCTGAGGTGCTATGGAAACACTCCAGGTGCTGGGCTGGGAGGCGAGGGGCAGGTCTGGTCTCTGCTGAGTATGGACGCTCTGCAGCAAGATCACAGCAG
This sequence comes from Oryx dammah, assembly GCF_014754425.2. NCBI lineage: Eukaryota > Metazoa > Chordata > Mammalia > Artiodactyla > Bovidae > Oryx > Oryx dammah. Next base: position 88,114,133 of record NW_024070189.1, read on the forward strand.
CAACCTCACCTGCTGCCCCTTGGTTTTTGCCTGATCCATGTGCCCTGCAATCAATTGCCCGGGTAAACCTGCTCTCTTCTTGTCATGCTTGTGCTGGTGAATTGGAATAATTACCAGGTAGCTCTCCTGAGGAGTCTCCAGGAGCCCCAGGGATGGGGAACCTCACAGGAGTAAAGAGGGAATAGGCACAGGCCTGTATAAAATGATACTGAAAAGCATTAATTCCTAAACACAAGTGAAGCTCACATGGGATTCTTCCCTTTTTCTTAGTTTTGTGTATATGGTCTCCCTCTGCACATGATTCTGACCCACGCAGATGGGGTGAGACACAGTCCCCAGATACCCCCTCCTAACCTGGGGTCACATGTTCCCTTGGTCAGGACACCATGGCTGTGGTTGGCGGCGGGCCCCCAATATGTAAACAAGCCAGGTCCATATAGTAAGCTATGGTTTTTCCAATAGTCCTATATGGATGTGAGTTGGACCATAAAGAAGGCTGAGCACCAAAGAACTGATGCTTTCCACTGGTGCTGGAGAAGACTTTTGAGAGACTTTGGACAGCAAGGAGATCAAACAAGTCAATCCTAAAAGAAATCAACTGTGAATATTCATTGGAAAGACTGATGCTGAAGCTGAAGCTCCAATACCCTGGCCACCTGATGGGAAAAGCTGACTCCTTGGAAAAGACCCTGATGCTGCGAAACATTGAAGGCAGGAGGAGAAGGGGATGACAGAGAATGAGATGGCTGGATGGCACCACCAAAGCAACAGCCATGAGTTTGAGCAAACACCAGGAGATAGAGAAGGCCAGGGAAGCCTGGTGTGCTGCAGTCCACGGGATCACAAAGAGTCAGACACAACTCAGAGACTGAACGACAACCAGGCAGGCTGCCGGAGATGTCTCTATGAGCCTCAGGGAAAGTGAACTTGTCAGAGGGGAGGACTAAGAGCCCTACCTCCACGCTGACCCCAGGAGGGCCATGGAACCCCACTCAGAGAACAGCACAATTACCCAGAGAAATCCACCTCAGCTCCAGACCCCAGACATCTGAGCACTGACATTCAGACACAGGCATGGAGTTTTCCAGGGCAGAGGCCAGGCGGGGTCTCTACCCAGGTCTCCACGGCCTACTGCACAGAAAACCCGGTCAGTTGTAAATGTTCCTCACTGTAGAAGCACACAGTCTCATCTAAACTTAATCAGTGTAGACAGGACTTAGAGAGGTCTGAATCTACCATGTAGATTCAAAGTAGCTTAGAGCTGCGCTCCAGGAGGCACAGGTCACACACCTGGGGTGTCTCACCTTTGGACAGGGCGCTCATCCACGTGTACCTTTCTTGAAGAAGAAATCATCACTGGGCTCCACCCTTCAGCCACATCAGCAAACGGAATAAAAGCTGTGTCACTAAACATTTCAACGGGCAAAACAAAACCGTGACCAGGTTCTACTGCCACCTGGTCGTCAGGGCCCAGGGGAGAGCCAGGAACCTCGTGGAGCGCAGCGCAGTGTTCCGCAAGGACAGACCGGAAGTGGCCCGGCTGCAGCGTCCCAGGCTTCCAGCAGGAGGCGCTGCCCCAGACGCCCAGGAAGAACAGTCTTTTAGGGTCGGGCGGGGAGAGCAGGTGGGTCCATCCTGATGGTTAGTTATGGGTGGAGCGCGCTCAGGTCCTGCTTCCTCGCAGGGTAGGGGTAAGGGTGGGCTGACACCTAGGCTCCTAGTCTGGGCACTGTGCTGCATCCAAGCGGAAATGTGGGCAGAGGTGGGGCACAGATGCCATCAGAGCAGAGAACCCAAGGGGAGCTCCCACCTGCGCCTGCCTGCCCACCTCTGGCCCCAAGCCCCCAGCCCACGACCCACTACCAGCCCTCTGCCCCACTCCCCGCACACACACCTACTCCGCGCGCTGCACACCTACACACACTGTGCACACGGATAGCACATGTCCCCAAACAGGTGCACGCACACGCATTGCACACACATGGGAATAAAATGGATACCCTAAAGCATTCGTTCCTAAACGCAGGTGAAGCTCACATACGTTCTTCCCCTCTTCTGAGCTTTGATGGATTTCAAAACATAAAAGCTTATAAAGTAGTTAATGGTGAATGACGTTTGGATCATGGGACTTTCTGAAGTTATTCCACAAATATTACAAGACATGAGAGATGAATGTAGATACTTCACGTGTCCCTCAACAGAAGAATAGACAAGAAGACCGTGGTCCATCCACACAATGAATGTTGTCCAGTCTGAAAGGAGGGCAGTTCTGACACAGGCTACAGGTGGATAAAGCCTGAGGGCGTTATGTTCAGCGACATTAGCCAGACACGGAATCCAGTTTCCCTGATTTAAATTTGTAGAGCCCTGCTTCTACAAGATTACATTTCTTGGATTTTGCATTTGTTTCCAACATCTCCACCACCTCTTGCTGCATTTTATTCTCTTCTCTGATTCTTGCTTCTCAGTACTTTTTAGGATCTTCTGTATATAGGAAGCAGAGAAGGCAATGACACCCCACTCCAGTGTTCTTGCCTGGAGAATCCCAGGGACGGGGGAGCCTGGTGGGCTGCCGTCTATGGGGTCGCACAGAGTCGGACACGACTGAAGTGACTTAGCGGCAGCCGCAGTATATAGGAAGAACTTGAAAAAGAATAGATGTGCATTTAGGCATGACTGAATTAAGTTCCTGTATGCCTTAGACAAACACAACATTGGAAATCAACTCTATTCCAATATAAGATCAAAATGAAATTGCACAGAAAGAAAAACAAAAAGGTGGCATGAAAAAACGCTGCCGCCTTGTGGCCATTTACCATAACAACAAGATCAAAAGCTGCGCTGAGGGCACATAACATTCATAGGACTCCTGAGGTTGCGAGTAAACAACACCTGCCTTCAAGGAATGTTCTGGGAGTGTTCATTAAAGCATAGGGCAAACGTTCAAGAGTCGGTTGCAAGATGTTTCACTCATACCCTTTAAAAAAACCACAGGAAATGATGTCAGCACTGCTAAATATTAGAGAAACCCAAATCAAAACTACAGTGAGCTATCACCTCTCACCAGTCAGAACAGCCATTGTCAAATACTCTACAAAGAACCAAAACTGGAGAGGGTATGGAGAAATGAGAAGCGTCCTCCATCGATGCTGGAATGTCAATCGGGAACAGCCACTATGGAGACAGTGTGCATGCGTGCTAAGTCACTTCAGTTGTGTCTGACTCTTTGTGACCCCATGGACTGTAACCTGCCAGACTCCTCTGTCCATGGGATTCTCCAGTCAAGAATACCGGAGTGAGTTCCCATGCCCTCCTCCAGGAGAGCTTCCCCACTCAGGGATCAACCCTGCATCTCATGTTTCCTGTACTGGAAGGCAGGTTCTTTACCAAAAGCACCACCTGGGAAGCCCATTGAGACAGTGTGGAGGGTCTTTAAACAATGAAAATGGGAACAAAATTGCAATATTCCTGTGGGCTTAAAAAATATTCACAACCTAAAAGTTGATAATTATGTTGTATTTGGTGGGAATTTTTAGGAGTTCAACCCCAGAAGACACCATCTCAAGTAACCCTGAGAGAACTGCTCCAAGGAGGTGAGGGGAAGAGCCAGGTTATACAGAACTTTGTAACAAAGGGCAGGTAGTCCAAATGTCAAAAGATTAACGTTAAAGATATCCTAAGTCAAGGAATTTAGCACTTTTCTGTGTATGGGAAGATGCAAGAGTTGGGCTCCTGAAATCATCCCTTTCATATGCACCTCACCTATCTGGGGCCAGCATCCTAAACTTCCTTTCCTCAGGGCTCACCTTAGGGAGGGGCTGCAGTCTGGTGGCTGCTAGAGAGCAGATATTCTTCTCCTTCCTGAGTTCCTGAGGGCTCACTGGCTCACACTGGAGGGCTGCAATTGCTGATGACTATGACATCCTTTGGCATTACCTAAACGATGATGCTGTTAAAGTGCTGCACTCAATATGCCAGCAAATTTGGAAAACTCAGCAGTGGCCACAAGACTGGAAAATGTCAGTTTTCATTCCAATCCCAAAGAAAGGCAATGGCAAAGAATGTTCAAACTATCACACAATTATACTCATCTCACACACTAGCAAAAAATGCTCAAAATACTCCAAGTGAGGCTTCAACAGTACATGAACCAAGAACTTCCAGATGTTCAAGCTGGATTTAGAAAAGGTAGAGGAACCAGAGATCAAATTGCCAGCATCTGCTGGATCATAGAAAAAGCTAGAGAATTCCAGAAAAACATCTACTTTTGCTTTATTGACTACACCAAAGCCTTTGATTGTGTGGATCACAACAAACTGTGGAAAATTCTTCAAGAGGTGGGAATACCAGACCACCTGACCTGTCTCCCAAGAAATCTCTATGCAGGTCAAGAAGCAACAGTTAGAACCAGACATGGAACAACAGACTGGTTCCAAATTGGGAAAGGAGTCCATCAAGGCTGTATACTGTCACCCTGCTTATGTAACTTATATGCAGAGTACATCATGAGAAACGCTGGGCTGGATGAAGCACAAGCGGGAACCAAGGTTGCAGGGGAAAGTATCAATAACCTCAGATACGCAGATGACACCACCCTTACGGCAGAAAATGAAGAAGAACTGAAGAGCCTCTTGATGAAAGTGAAAGAGGAGGGTGAAAAAGCTGGCTTAAAACTCAACATTCAGAAAACAAAGATCATGGCATTCAGTCCCATCACTTTATGGCAAATAGAAGGGGAAACAGAGGAAACAGTGTCAGACTTTATTTTCTTGGGCTCAAAAATCACTGCGGATGGTGACTGCAGCCTTGAAATTAAAAGACGTTTGCTACCTAGACAGCATATTAAAAAGCAGAGACATTACTTGGCTGACAAAGGTCCATCTAGTCAAAGCTATGGTTTTTCTAGTATGTATGGATGTGAGAGTTGGACTGTAAAGAAAGTTGAGCACTGAAGAACTGATGCTTTTGAACTGTGGTGTTGGAGAAGACTCTTGAGAGTCCCTTGGACTGCAAGGAGATCAAACCAGTCAACCTTAAAGGAAATCAGTCCTGAATATTCGTTGGAAGGACTGATGCTGAAGTTGAAGCTCCAATACTTTGGCCACCTGATGCAAAGAACTGACTCACTGGAAAAGACCCTGATGCTAGGCAAGATTGAAGGCAGAAGGGAACAACAGAGGATGAGATGGCTGGATGGCATCACCAGCTCAATGGACATGAGTCTGAGCAGGCTCCCGCAGTTGGTGATGGACAGGGAAGTCTGGCAGGCTGTAGTCCATGGTGTCTCAAAGATTCAGACAGGACTGAGTGACTGAACTGAAGTTCTTTGGTGGATCAGGTGGTAAAGAATCCGCTTGCAATGCAGGAGACCCAGGTTAGATCCCTGGATCAGGAAGATCCCCTGGACAAGGGAATAGCAACCCACTCCAGGGTTCTCTCCTGGAAAATTCCATGGACAGAGGAGCCTGGTAGGCTATAGTTACTGGGTGGCACAGAATTGGACACGACTGAACCACCAACATACCTTCATGTCTAAAGTCTTTTTAAAGGCAGAGATTAGCAGTGAAAGCAGAAAGTTCAGCCCACTGGGACGCGGGTTCAGCCCACTGGGACGCGGGAGTGACAAGGGAAGGTCAACAACCTTTTTGCCTCACCTGCTTGACATGCTTCCTGTTTGTTCATCCGGGGACCCTCAGTCATTTCTGGAGGGTGTTTGCGTTATACACTTGTGGGTCACCGAACCACCCCCAGCCGTGTCTAAACTGGTGGTTGCCTTTAGAGGGCGCTGTTTACATAGCCAATCCAGGAGTTTTCATTCATTCTGCTGCTGCTGCTAAGTTGCTTCAGTCGTGTCCGACTCTGTGCGACTTCATAGACGGCAGCCCACCAGGCTCCCCCGTCCCTGGGATTCTCCAGGCAAGAACACTGGAGTGGGTTGCCATTTCCTTCTCCAATGCATGAAAGTGAAAAGTGAAAGTGAAGTCGCTCTGGGGGTTCAGCAATTTTTAGGAAAACATCATAGGCAAGAAAGGTGAGAGGTCATTTCCTATCCTGCCTGGCCGACTCTAGGACACTGGGGTGTCCACAGGGATATCACTCACACCAAAAAATGCCTGATATTGAAGAAAAATTTGGAGAGGCAGCAAAAAAACTTGGGAGGAGACAACTGGAGCCATGACAAACCCAGACAGAGTATTAAAAAGCAGACATCCCTTTGCCGACAAAGGTCCACATAGTCAAAGCTGTGGTTTTTCCAGTAGTCATGTAGGGATGTGAGAGTTGGCCCATAAAGAAGGCTAAGCACAGAAGAACTGGTGCTTTCAAACTGTGGTGCTTGAGTAGACTCTTGAGAGTCCCTTGCACAGCAAGGAGATCAAACCAGTCAACCCTAAAGGGAATCAACCCTGACTATTCATTGGAAGGACTGATGCTGAAGCTCCAGTACTTTGGTCACCTGATGTGAAGAGCCAACGCATTGAAAAAGACCCTGATGCTGGCAAAGATTGAAAACAAAAGGAGAAGAGGGTAACAGAGGATGAGATGTTTGGATAGCATCACTGACGTGAGTTTGAGCAAACTCTGGGAGATAGTGAAGGACAGAGGAGCCTGGTGTGCTGCAGTCCATGGGGTGGCAAAAAGTCAGACACAACTTACTGTTTGAACAACAACAATAACAACTGGAGATCAGGCTTTGCCATCCAAAAATATGCCACCCTGGCATAAGAATGACTCTGAGCTGAAACCCTCTGAGCTCCTGAAATTTCTTCTCTGCCTAAACACAGAGCTTTGCATTGTCATAAATCTCTGCCTACAGTCAACTCTAATTTTCTCTTCTGGGAGAAGACAAGTGGGCTCCCAGACAGAGTTTGTCATAAGGTGTCATATCTCTCAACTATTCTCCAAAGGCCCATTTATCTTCCCTAAAGTTCGTCTGCTCTCCCATCAGTGGCCTCTCTCCCCCACCTCTCCTCTAATATGACGGTCTGAAAGTGAAAGTGTTAGTCATTCAGTTGTGTCCAAACTGTTAGTCGCTCAGTTGTGTCTAACTCTTTGTGACCCCATGGACTGTAGCCTGCCAGGCTCCTCTGTCCATGGACTTCTCCAGGCAAGAATACCAGGAGCTGGTGGCCATTCTCTTCTGCAGGGCATCTTCCCAATCCACGAATCAAACCCAGGTCTCTTGCATTGCAGGCAGATTCTTTACCATCTGAGCCATCAGGGAAGCCCATGACAGTCTATGAGCTCTCAAATCTCACTGTTCCTTTGGGGATTCACCTCTTTGATGCCCCAAGCATTTAAAATTAAAAATCAATACAGTTATACACTCTGTCTACTGTTAAAAAATATTCTTTGTCAGGTTAATCTGCAGGCCCCCACTTATACATGTAAGAGGATGGAGGAGGGACTTCTCTCTGGTGGTCTGGTGGATAACAAAGTCCCTGCCAATGCAGGGGTCTTGGGTTCTGTGGCGGCAGTTCAAACATGGGTTGGAAAAGAATTTCCAGACACAAGGCATTTCAGAAAGAAGTGAGTTTATTAAGAACAAAGAGCAGAGATGATGAGGGCTCAATAAGAGCAGTGGGTTAACTTCATGACAGATCAGGGAGAGTCAATGCTTTTCATGGGTTAGTAGCCAATGTTTATAGCCTTAAGACAAAGAAAATTCCTGCTGGAAGATTGCCGTTAGGTGATTGGTTAGGGTGCTGGTAACCAATTGGTTAGGTGATTGGTTAGCACTGGAGTGGGCATCTTCGCCTCATTTGCGGTCAGGAAGTCTGCTGGCAATGATCAGGGGTGCTTTCAGTTCAGTTGCTCAGTCATGTTCGACTCTTTGCGACCCCATGGACTGCAGCACACCAGGCTTCCCTGTCCATCATCAACTGCCGGAGCCTGCTCAAACTCATGTCCATCGAGTTGGTGATGCCATCCAGCCATCTCATCCTCTGTTGTCCACTTCTCCTCCTGCTTTCAATCTTTCCCAGCATCAGGGTCTTTTCTGATGAGTCAGTTCTTTGCATAAGGTGGCCAAAGTATTGGAGCTTCAACTCCAGCATCAGTCCTTCCAGTGAATATTCAGGACTGATTCCCTTTAGGATGGACTGGTTGGATCTCCTTGCAGTCCAAGGAACTCTCAAGAGTCTTCTCCAACACCACAGTTCAAAAGCATCAATTCTTTGGTGCTCAACTTTCTTTATAGTCCAACTCTCACATCCATACATGACCACTGGAAAAACCATTGCTTTGACTAGATGGACCTTTGTCAGCCAAGTAATGTCTCTGCTTTTTAATATGCTGTCTAGATTGGTCATAGCTTTTCTTCCAAGAAGCAAGTGTCTTTTAATTTCATGGCTGCAGTCACCATCTGCAGTGATTTTGGAGCCCCCCAAAATGAAGTCACTCCTGTTTCCAGGGGACAACAGAGGATGAGATGGTTGGATGGCATCACCAACTCAATGGACATGAGTTTGAGTAAACTCCGGGAGTTGGTGATGGACAGGAAAGCCTGGCATGCTGCAGTCCATGGGGTTGCAATGCGTCGGACATGACTGAGCAATTGAACTGAACAGAACTGTTTCCATTGTTTCCCCATCTATTTGCCATGAAGTGATGGGACTGGATGTCATGATCTTAGTTTTCTGAATGTTGAGTTTTAAGCCAATTTTTTCACTCTCCTCTTTCACTTTCATCAAGAGGCTCTTCAGTTCTTTGCTTTCTGCCATAAAGGTTGTGTCATCTGCATATCTTGGGTTGATTTTTCTCCAGGCAATCTTGATTTCAGCTTGCACTTCATCCAGCACAGCATTTTGCATGATGTACTCTGCATAGAAGTTAAATAAGCAGGGTGACAATATACAGCCTTGACGTACTCCTTCTCCTATTTGGAACCAGTCTGTTGTTCCATGTCCAGTTCTAACAGTTCCTTCTTGACCTGCATAGAGATTTCTCAGGGGGCAGGTCAGGTGGTCTGGTATTCCCATCTCTTGAAGAATTTTCCACAGTTTATTGTGATCCACACAGTCAAAGGCTTTGGTGTAGTCAATAAAGCAGAAGTAAATGTTTTCCTGTAACTCTCTTGCTTTTTCAGTGACCAATGGATATTGGCAATTTGATCTTTGGGTAACAATCAAATTGGGGTGGGGGGAGTGGGGGGACTTTGGGCAATGGTTATAAAAGGGACTCAGTCAGCTTTGGAGATAACCTTGGCTCTGGGCCCCACTTCTGTGGCCTTGGTGCAAGCCTTGCACCTGTGGCCTTGGGGCAAGACTCCACTGCTTCACTCCCTGGTCTGGGAGGATCCCACATGCCGAGGAGCAACTAAGCCCGCATGCCACAACTACCAACCCTGTGCTCTAAAGCCTGGGAACCACAACTCCCGAAGCCTGCACACCCTAGAGCCCGTGTTCCACAAGAGAGGTTCACACACCACAACAAAGAGTAGCCCCCGCTCACCTCAACTAGAGGAAAGCCCGTGCAGCAACAAAAACCCAGCATAGCCTAAAATTAATAAAAGGTTTTTAAACATGACAAAGAAAAAGTAAAAATTAATACATTGGTACATTTTGTCTCCTGTTAAAATATCTCTTGTCGGTTTAATTCTCAGGCTGTCCCTCATAAATATGAGTGTAGAGGAGGGACTTCCCTGGTGGTCCAGCGGCTAAGACTCCACACTCCCAGTGGAAAGGACCAGGTCCAATCCCTGGTCAGGGAACTAGATCCCACATGCCACAACTAAGACCTGGCCAGGCAAATAAATAAATAATTCTTTTAAAAGTCTTTATTTAAAAAAAAAAAGAAGAAGGAGTTAGAGGAAAACATTTTCCTTGCCCATACCACGAGGTCAGCTGTTGGCTGATGCTTCTTGCTTCTACTTGGCCTAAATCAGCCAGCATCCGAGGTGGAAACACTTCTGAGAAGCTAGCCCTCAGCCTCTCCTTGAAATCCTAAGGGGACCACTTACGAAGGGGGACAGTGACCCCAAACAGGTGGGACCCAGCCCAGGCCAGTTGCTCTGTCTGGATTTAGTTTTGGGGCCATTTAAGTTCTCACACCCCATCAGACTGTAGAGTTTGCTAGACCTCAGAGTAGAATATTCACCCAAGAGACAGCACAACCCTCATTAGGTCATAAACTGAGGATGTGACTGTATTTGGGGAAAGGAAGAAGAAGACAGCTTCAACCAAGTGCAGCCAGTTGTTTGAAACTCTTCATGAAATTCTTGGTCACAGCAGTGATGATCAGTGGTGTTGAGATAACTAGGTGAATCATGAAAGGGAAAAATCAAGCTACTCTACATGCTGGAAGCTTGTCTCAGGAGTTTGGGGAATGGAAAGCTAAAGCTAGAGTTACCATATGATCCAGCAATCCCACTTCTGGGCATAGACTCAGGTAAAACTATAATTTGAAAAGATACATGCACCCCTATATTCATGGCAGCACTATCAACAATAACCAAGACCTGGAAGCAACCTAAATTCCATTGAGAGATGAATGGATAAGTAAGCAGTGGTACATATACAGTGACACACTCAGTCATTAAAAAAAAAGTGAAGTAATGCCATTTGCAGCAACACGGATGCAACTATAAATGACCATACTACGTGGTCATCAGAAAAAGACAAATACCCTATGATATCACTTAAATGCAGAATCTAAAATACGGCACAGGGCTTCCCTAGAGGCTCAGTGGTAAAGAATCCACCTGTCAGTGCAGGAGACATGGGTTCACTTCCTGGTCTAGGAGGATCCCACATGCCACAGAGCAACTGAGCCCGTGTGCCATAAGTACTCTGGAGCCTGGGGACCATGACTACTGAGCTCATGCGCCGCAACTACCGAAGCCCTCAAACCCCAGAGCCTGTGCTCTGCAACAAGAGAGGCCATCGCAGTGAGCGGCCTGCACGCTGCAACGAAGAACAGCGCCCCCTTGCCACAACCAGAGAAAAGCCCATGCAGCAAGGAAGACACAGCACAGCCAGAAATAATAAATAGATAAAATACAGCACAAATGTGCCGGGGTCCAGCCCCGGTGGATCCAGGGTAATTCGCAGGGGAGACGGAGTAGGCGTCCTAGGAAAAAACTTATTTAATTACGGATATGTAGAGAGATTAGAAACAGATAGTGTAGTAGGAAAATTAGTGGAGAAAAGGAGGCTGAAGAACTTGGTTTACGTGGAATACCAATCACCACCTACGTAGGCCACAGGCATCTTTCCGTTCTCCCAAAGAAGAGGAGGCACTGAGGCCTCCCCGGTCTGATCTTAGAAGCCCAGGCAAGATTAGCAGGCTTGGCAAGTACCCACGTACCAGGTGGGAATTCAGCCAGAAGGAGAAAGAATGACATGGGGGGATCAGTCTTTCCAGAAACTGATCCCATTTCTTTATTTTTCAGGTTTGCTTATATACTTTTTGTTACACATAGGGATGAATACAGAGTCACACGGGGGTCAGCAGACCTGACCCTTGTCAAAATCAGGTGCTTCATATAAATGTATACAAAGGTCTTATGGGTTTTACATCATCTTCTGGCCATAAGGCCTGCGGACATTTTATGGCCCTTTCTGATAATGGTCAGTCAACCAGAAAACTTATTTTTTCCAGGGGTGATTTTTTCTTAAACCAAGCGCCACCCTCCAAATAAAGTTGCATTCCTATAGGCTGAGGGTGTAGTGGGTTACAATCAAGAAAGGAATTTACTTAGCCTAAGGTTTAACATGATTAATCTTAAAGGTTAATACTTATTTCTCCTATATGCTAGTTATATTCATTATAAGCACAGGGAATATGGAGATTTAGCAGCAAATATTGGCTCAACAATTGAAAAACCCTTTACCAATATAATTTCTAATCAATCTACTATACTATACTAATAATTTTCTAGCTTCTCAAAAGAGTCTGTATTTAGAAAGTTTTAAAGCATCTCGTGCCTCTCACGGTTGGGAGGCTGTAAACAATCACATGTGGCCGGACGAACCGGCTCAGGCAGGCTAGATAACCTTCAGAGGAGTTCGTAAGTTGAAACACTCTTGTCACGCCCAGGAATTTTTATTAACTGGAGCTGCAAGTTAACTCCTTCTCCGAGAGAAATAGTGATGGGGGAGAGTCCCCCGTAAAGTCAGAGGTGTAGGTGAGAGCATAAAACAGACTCTGGTTTGGGGGTAGATGCTCGGGAACAGGGGGTCTTCTGAGGCTTGATCTCGCCTTTGCGTAACGCGAGCCTCCTTCCTCATGACCTTTGCCAAGGGCGGAGTTCCTCACGCTGGCTCCCGGCACAAATGAACCTATCTGTGAAACAGAAACACACTCCCAGACATAGAGAACAGACTTACGGTTGCCAAGGGGGAAGAGGGTAGGAGAGGGAAGGATTGGGAGCTTGAGGCTAGCAGATGCAAACTATTACATATAGGATGGATCCTGTGATAAACCACAATGGAAAAGAATACAAAAAATAAAAGAATGTGGGCATTTTCCTGGTGATCCAATGGTTAAGAATCCACCTTCCAATTCAGGGGACTCAGGTTCCATCGCTGGTCAGGGAACTAAGATCCCAGGTGCCTCAGAGCAACTAGCTCCACATTTCAAAACTAGACCCAAGGCAGCCAAATTAATTAATTAAAAGTGATGACTTAAAAAAAAAAAACAAAACTGTATATATGTGTATAACTGAATTACTTTGCTGGACAGCAGAAATTACCACCATGTTGTAAATCAACTTATAATTCAATAACAAACATTTTTTTTTAATTCAATAAATAAATAAATGGAAGGGAATGAATGAGACAGGCAACTAAGACTGGCAGTTCCACCCAAATAGCCCTCAATGCAGGGCTTTAAGATAAATCTTCTACCTCCTGGGGCTTCCCTAGTTGTCCAGTGGTTAGGACTCCATGCTTCCAGTGCAGGGGACCCAGGTTTGATCTCTGGTCAGGGAATTAAGATCCCACGTGCGACCGAAAATAAAAGAAAGAAAGAATGAGCAAGGGAGCGAACGAGCGATTGAGAAAGCTCTTACACCTCTGGAGTGGTAGGAGGTCTGGGGCTCAGTCACCTGAGCTCCCTCAACCTCTGCTGCTTCCTTGCCTCCAAGTCCTCGTCTCCCAGAAGGTTCTGGGCACCTAAATTCTTCACAAGGTGAAGTTCCCCCTTCCTGGCTCCTCCCTGAGCCAGGGGAGGCCCCTGATACCAAACACGCTCAGCCAAGGAGGCAAAACAAACAAGACCAGACAAGCACTCCAAAGGGTAGGCCTGCAGGCGACGTGACCTGACACAGCGGACGTGGGGACCCCCCGGGGCCCGTGGCAGTGGGAGGACGGTTACTCTGTGGGCAGGGCCCGCCCTTCACCCCTGGCTAGCAGGAAAACCATGGACATTGCAAATTGAAACATTTATTCCCTTGGGATTTCTTTTTAGCCCATGGTGCACATATATTTTATATATGTTTATTCTGGGATGTAAAGTGGTTCTGATGTGGAACCGACAAACACATAACTTCCTTAATGACAGGGAGACAGGCAGAGAGGAGAGTGTAAGGGAGGCCGCACTCCAGCTAAGGACACATCAGCTCCACGCCTGCGGGCGGGTGACTCCCATGGCTGCACCTCCTCCGTGGTCCCCATCTGAGACACCTCCTCCCTGCTGGGATACCCAGAGCGCCCCCAGCCCCTAATGCAGGGCGTAGGGTGCTCCCGCTCCCACTGGGTCCCTCTGCCCTGCTTCCATCCCTTGCTCTGTGGTGTGCATGCTGGTGGGGTGTGCGTGTGTGTTAGTCACCCAGTCGTGTACGACTCTCTGCAACCCATGAACTGTAGCCCACCAGGCTCCTCTGCCCATGGGATTCTCCAGGCAAGGATACTGGAGTGGGTTGCATTCCCTTGTCCGGAGGATCTTCCTGACCCAAGGGTCGAACGTGGGTTTTCTGTATTGCAGGCAGATTCTTTACCATCTGAGCGACCATCAGCGGCACCTCTGCAGATGGGGTATATTCCCTTATGTGGCCATCAAGGGGAGTGAGACCCAAGGATCTGCAGCAGCAAGGGGTAAAGGTGTGAAGGATGGGGGACCCTACTCTCCTGGTACTCCAGTGCCTGACCCATTTTCCAGATGGGCATATTGAGCACAAACCCAGTCTCACATGACAGGGCCAGAACCATATGGAGCTGATTAGAAGGCCAGGAGAGACCACCCATCCAGATCCCTCACTCACTCAGCCTGTCCCACTACATTTATTGAGCACCAACTATATGGCTGAGGCTCAGGACAAACAGACTGAGGATCAACCAAGGACTGGGGGTGAAACACAGATATTGGGCCTTGTGACCTGCATTCTCCAAAGGGGTAGGGAGGACAGTAGCCCCCCTAGACGAAAGAAATGTATTAATAAATAAATGAAAGGGAACTCAACTGCACTGGCCACGTTGCACCCGCTCAGTAGCCACGTGTGGCTGATAGCTGCAAAGACAGAGAACAGGCTCACTGCTCCAGGAGGTCCTACCAGAAGGCACCTGCTTCCATGGCCCTCCCGATACCTTCTCCTGGGCTGGCCCAAAAGTCTCCTCGGGTTTTTCCATGACATCTTAGAGAAAAACCCAAACAAACTTTTTGGGCAACCCAATATTTTCAAGTGAGCACAAGAAATAAGTGGGGTTTTGTTTTACTCTGAGACCAAAGGGAGGAGGAACTGCAAACACACAAGTGAATAAGAGACAAAGTGGTTACTTGCTAATAAGATCGTAGCATGTCAGGATCCTGCTTGAGACATTGTAATAGACTTTTGCACAATGTTACCACTAGGGGAAATGTTAGTTCTTACAACTGCTGGGAATTCACTGGTGTTCCAGCAAACATTCTCAGCACAAACATTACCTCCATGACCAAATTTGTGTGTGTGGGTGCTCAGTTGCTCAGTTGTGTCTGACTTTTTTTGCAACCCCGCCAGGCTCCTCTGTCCACGGGATTTCCCAGGCAAGAATACTGCATTGGGTAGCCATTTCCCACCCCAGGGGATCTTTCTGACCCAAGGGTCAAACCCGAGTTCCCTGCATTGCAGGCAGTTTACACCCCCTTAAATTTTAGGCCCAGGTGAGGGTCCTGGCCCAGGTTTGGAGCAGTGATGAGCAGCTTTCTCACCATGGTGTGCTTGGCATCAGTCCCCCAGTGAAGCGAGAAGCAGTCCAGGAAGTAAGGTCCATGATGGGACCAGAGACTGGACAAGGGTGACCCACTGGGCTGATAACCTCGGCTGGGGGGCACTGGGGCTCCAACTCACAACCTTCATGTGGTTCTTGTACCTGTGCAGTGGATGCCCCTTTGGACACAGGGCTTCCCTTGTGGCCCAGTGGTTAAGGCTCTGCGCTCCCACTGTGAGAGCACAGGTTTGATCCCTGGTTGGGGAATTAAAGTCCCACATGCTATGTGGCGTGGTCAAAACAAAACAAAAATGCTGGCAACAGGATCGCATCCCTGTTTGTCCCCCAGTCTGTGCTGGGGACTTGCCACCAGACACTCTCCCCAAGGGCCTTCCACATCACCATCCCAGGGCCCAGATCCTGGAGGCCTCCTTGGTCCCTGAGCCAAGGATGTGGCACTGGGCAGACCCCCTCTGCTTGGCTTCCTCTCAAGAGGTCATCAAAGGGAAACCAAGGCAGGAGAGAGCTGGAACTGGTAGATGTCATGGAAACCCCACAGCACCTTCCTGAAGTTGCCCACAAACCCCAAACCCTGTATGAAGGGGAGCATAAATCCCAGCAGATGGAAGAGATAAACACAGCCCAGTGTTAGGACCAGAGAGGGTTCATGGCACATGATGAACCCAGAGCCACCGGGCTCCAGACACTTGTCCAAATCCCAGAGGCGAGCAGTCGGGCTGGGAGCGCCTGGCTCATTCATGGGCGCTGCCCCAAGAACCCAGCCCTCCCTTCCTCCTTCCTGTGCCAGCTCACCCCATCCAGGCTTCAACCAACAAGGTAAGTCCTTCCTCTGACTGAATTTCATCACGCTTCACTTTAAACCAGTTTGTCTTCTTTCTGAGTGAGTCAAAGACCAGGACACGCTGCAGTTTCCTGGGACGGGATGATGAAAGAAGCTGTGAGGATGAACAACCAAGAGGGCCTGGTGTGCGGACTAGTGACAGCATTGGGAACAAAACCTGCAACAAATCCCTAAACTCTAGGGTGGAGATGCCTGTACTGGTGAAAAATCACTTTCCCATACACTGAGTGAGCACTTACTGTGTCCCAGACTCAGTACAGACTCATTCCTGTCATCTTTTTCATTCTTACTGCAGGGAAATTCACAGAATATGAAATTCACCCATTTAAAATGAACACTTCAGGGAATTTCCTGATGGTCCAGTGGTTAAGACTCCAGGCTTCCATTGCAAGGGGCACAGGTTCAAACCCTGGTGGGGAAGCCAAGATCCCACCTACTCCATGGCACAACCAAATAAGACAAAATGAAGACTTTAGTGGCATTTAGCATATTCACAGGGCTGTGTAACCATCACTTGTAGTTCCAGAACATTCCATCACCCCAAAAGAAACCCAGTGCCACCGGCTGTCATCCTCAGCCCCTGACAACCAGGAACTCACTCTCTGTCTTCATGGATTTGCTTGTTGTGGACGTTTCACATAAGTGGGATCACACATTATGTGACCTTTTGTATTTGGCCTATTTCATGTTATTTTTTAAATAAAATTTCTTTTTTAAAAAACAGTTTTCCCTGGTGACCCAGTGGCTAAGACTTCATGCTCCTTTTGCAGGAGGCCTGGGTTTAATCCTTGGTCAGGGAACTAGATCTCGCAAACTGCAACTAAAGATCCTGCATGCTACAACTAAGTCAGCAAGAGCAAGACCGGGAGCTGACCGTGGCTCAGATCATGAACTCCTTATTGCAAAATTCAGGCTTAAGTTGAAGAAAGTAGGGGAAACCACTAGACCATTCAGATATGACCTAAATCAAATTCCTTATGATTATACAGTGGAGGTGACAAATAGATTCAAGGGATTAGATCTGGTAGACAGTGCCTAAAGAACTGTGGGTGGAGGTTTGTAACGTTGTACAGGAGGCAGTGACCAAACCTATCCCAAAGAGAAAGAAATTCAAGAAGGCTAAGTGGTTGTCTGAGGAGTCTTTACAAATAACTGAGGAAAGAAGAAAAGTGAAGGGCAAAGGAGAAAGGGAAAGACATACCCAACTGAATGCACAGTTCCAGAGAATAGCAAGGAGAGATAAGAAGGCCTTCTTAAATGAATAATGCAAAGAAATAGAGAAAAACAATAGAATAGGAAAGACTAGAAATCTGTCCAAGAAAGTCAGAGATACCAAGGGAACATTTCCTACAAGGGTGGGCATGATAATGGACAGAAATGGTAAGGACCTAACACAAGCAGAAGAAATTAAGAAGAAGTGGCAAGAATACACAGAATAACTATACAGGACCTAGTGCAATCTAATAAATAAATCAGTTCAGTTCAGTTCAGTCAGTTCAGGCGCCAGGCCTCCCTGTCCATCACCAACTCCCAGAGTTTAACTAAACTCATGTCCATGGAGTCGGTGATGCCATCCAACCATCTCATCCTCTGTCGTCCCCTTCTCCTCCTGCCTTCAATCTTTCCCAACATCAGGGTCTTTTCAAATAAATAAATAAATATTTTTTTAAAAAAAGTTTTAAGGGACTTCCCTGGCAGTCTAGCAGCTAAGACTCCAGCCTTCCAACGCAGGGAGGCGTGCGTGCTTTACAAGCTGGGACGATAATACAAAGTGTCGGGACGTACACTCGCCGTTTTCCCTATCCTTAGCACTGTGGAGGCTGGGGGAGGGCAGCTCCAGAATCACCCGTGATTCCTCGTAATCTCGGGGTGACAGATCCCGTTTGCAGAAGCCCTGGACCAGCTGCCTGCCTTGAGCTCCGTTTCCCGCGGCGCAGACAGGAGGCCCCAAGGCCACCCCGGAAAGCCTCCAGCTCTTCTGTCTCCAGGATTTTCCTGCCACTCCTCCAGACTTGGAAGGGCCGGGGCCGGCCGTGAAAGGGGCGGGGTCGGCCTGGGAGGGGCGGGGCCGGCCGTGAAAGGGGCGGGGTCGGCCTGGGAGGGGTGGGGCCGGCCGAGAGGAAACCGCAAACGTCAAACTTAGGGCTGCAGCTCAGAGAACAAGCTGTGCCTGGTGGCCGGGTCTTGGCAGGCGGCAGGGGGCAGGCAGAGGTCAGTGGCGCGGCCTGGCAGGGCTGGGCAGGGCCCCATGCCACCTGGGAGGGTGGTGGCTTAGCATGTGGCACCCACCCCATTTCCCCCGCATGTGCCAGGCAGGGCAAGGGACATCATTGAGGTCGGGCTTTGGGGGAACTAGGCAGGGGGCCGTGGTCCTGGCTGGGGCAGGGTAGCTGTGGAGTTTGAGAAGAGGGCTCCAGAGGGCGGCTGAGCAAATGCAGGAGCGGGGCCAGGCTCCAAGGTATCCCTGAAGATTCCTCAGGTAGGGCCAAGTCAGGGAGGAGGTGCCACTTGCCAAGCCTGGGGTCCTAGGCAAATGAGGGGATCCCAGTGCCTATACCTTTCCAGGAAGCCTTCCGAGCAGCTGGGAGAGCCCCCTTTGAGCTCCACTTCACAACATCCAGGCTGTCCCTAGGCACTGCTAGATACCACTCCCTGCAAAGCACCCATCTGCTCTGTGGGCTCCACCCTTGTAGGCCTGTCAGCCCTCACTGGGCTGGCTGCAAGGGAGACAGTGGTGCCCCAGGGGGTCCTTGGCCCCTAGCCCACACTCCACGTGGCATCAAGATCAGTCCTTCTGAAATGACATTCAATGGGGCCTCGGATTCCTTCTATGGGTGTCCACCCAGGGGCAATGAAACAACATCCAAACAAACGTATGCCACGTGTTCTCAGCAGCACAACTCGCCACTCCAGAAAGCAGGACACCTCAATGTCCATCAGTGGGTAGCAGATAAACACAGTGTGGTCCAGACAATGGGGCTGACTCAGGTGTGAAAGAGTGAGGCACCAACGCACACTGCAACACATGTGAATCCTGAGGACGTGCTGTTTGGAGACAAGCCAGACAGAAGGCTCCAGGGGCTGATCCTAGACCGGCCCATTCCAGGCCCTGCAGAGGGTTTCCCCCTCCAGCCCTTTGGTGGCACCATATGATATGATGTTAGTTCCCCAACCAGGGATGAAACCCATGTCCCCTGCATTGGCAGAACGTTGTCCTAACCGCTGGACTTGGGAAGTCCCTCATCTGCTTTCTTCTTGCCTTCTTGCTGTGCTACCTGCTGGTTTCACCTGGCTTTTCTCAAGACCCCTGTCAGATGAGGGAACTGATAAGCACAGCAGTCTGAAAGGGCCTGGGGTTCCAGCCTGTCTGCTGTCCTTAACCACTGGATTTCACAGCCCCCTACCCTTTGGCTTCTGCCTCCAGGAAGCCCTCCCTAACACACTGCTTCCCCCTTTACCCGCCAGGATCTGAAGTCAGCCCTGGGCTGTCCAGCAAAGACCTGCAGATGGCAAGAATATAATCACGGTTGAGAGAAAGGAGTCTAGAGAGGGAGGAGGGCCAGCCATGAGGAGGAGGTCTGAATTACTGGGTTTTGTTGAATTAGGTTGCATTGTCCAGAGGTGCCCCGCCCCAACTCAAAGCTGTTTTCCTCCCTCCCTTTGGACCTGGGACAGCTGCTTGCCGACCTCCACCTGACCTTGGACTTGGTGAGGCCATGCAGCATGACTTCTGAAGCCAGGCTGCTCAGATCCGCCAGCCACATGAGGAAGCCCAAGTCACACAAGAGGCCCCCTGTGGACACCTGGCCCAGGTTCCGGCCTCAGCATGAGCCCAGCCCACGGTGATGAACCTTCCCAGTGGAGGACCCAGGTGTCCTAGCGCAAGGACAAACCGAGCCTTTCAAGCCCTGTCTGCATCCTTGACTCATAGCACCGCCAGGAATAACAACACGGGACACTAGGTTTGGGGCAGTTTGTTGCAGGACAACGGAAAGCCGCAACGTGAACATGCAAACGGGTTTTTATGACTTTTATTAAATCCTTACAAAACAGAATACAAAATTCCGGCATTGACAGTTGGTGAAAAGGAAAACTTCTGAGCTGTTATCAGCTCACCTGGTAGAGTGGAGTTAAAGTGCTTGGATGTTTTTCCCCCACTTTAAATTTTTTTTTTTTTTTTTTACCCATCCTAACATTGAAACACTGCTGTGCCCCCTTCCCCCAGCGCCGGAGCAGCCTGAAAGCCAGGCTCATTCACAGTAACGGTTCTGACCAGTCCTCCGGGCCGCACTGTTCGAGACAGCGGGGAGGAAGTGGATGTCCCACCTTTGGATTAAAAAAAAAAAAAGCGGCTCACAGCTCAGCTTTCCCGAGTAAAATGGCCATGGCGCCTCGCAGCGGGCGAGAGTCCGTTTGTTTGTTTGTTTCTTTTTTTTTTTTTTACAAAAAGGCAGAATTCTCGGCTGCAAAACGTGGAATCACAAATGGGAGAGAAATGATGGTGGGGGGGTTGCCTCCACACCCCCGGAGTCTTTGGAAAGGCCAGTCCACAGATCCGGCGGGCGGGGAGGGGAGGCGGCCCCCACCAGCCACCTAGGACTGTGGCAACATCCAGACGTGGGGGGACCGAAGAAACGGCGCCCGAGCTCCCCACGCCTCGAACCCCTCCCCCCACATTCAAGTATTCTTCAAGAACAGGGAAGGGAAGTCAACTTTTGTTTTAGAAAACTAACGAAACAGAACTTACGACTAGAAGCCAGATCGGGGTACCCGCAGAAGCCGGCCGGGACCCTGGGGACCGCCTGCCCGCGCCCGCCACCCCGCCCCCGCCCCGGCAGAAGCCCCTGTGCACGTAGAAAAGGAAGCCTGTGTATTGCATAGTGTCTCCCACCCGAAGCCCAGGCGTCAGATCGGGGAGGGCCCAGACTCCCCAGACCGGCGGGTCACGCGACATCTGACTCGGGCGCGGGCGGACGGGGCAGCAGCTGCGGCCTTTTCCTGAAGGTGGGCGGGGCAGAGACGCCGCCCGGGGCGGGGGAGGGGGGGCTGACGGGGCAGCCACTCCGGACCCGAGGGGCGGCCGGGCAGGACGTGGCCGTGGTCAGACTGAGCCCTGAGAAGGGGCACTCGGGTGCCCGGGTCTGGGGTCCGCGGGACCCCCACGTCGGCTGACGGGCGCCTGTCCAGCCCCTCCCGCTTGCCCTGGCGCCCTCCTCCCGGGTGGGCAGTCCCCAGTGGAGGGGCCAGAGGAGGGCCCATCAGCTGCAGCTTAAGGTCAAGGTTCGAGGGAGCCCCGATTGTCAGTCGGCGGGAGGGGTGGGGTGTTCAGTGGGCCTCACTCCGCCCTCCCCGCCCCAGGCTCCGCTCCCGCGACTGCGGAGACCTGAGAAACCCCCCGCCCCGCCGCCCACCAGGGTGTCTATGGGGAGGGAAGAAGCTGCCGTCTCATCCAGGGGAGGTGGGGGTGGACCGGTCCCTGAAAACACCGCGAGGGCCGGAGAGGGCCGCGGGGCCCCGCCCGGCCCAGGAGACGCCACGCCCTCCCTCTCCTGAGTCCCGCGGGCGGAGGGAGGGGCCTTCACAGTGGCCGAGGCGTCCCGGGCGGGGCGGCGGGAGGGCCCACCCAGCCGCGCCCGCAGCTCTCCTCCCCCACCCCCCCAGCCTGCTTTGCTTTTAACACCATTGGAAGGAGGGGTTGGGGGGAGAGAAAAAGAAGAAGAAGAAAAAAAAAACCAACAGCAAAAACCTTATATAAAAAGACCCCCGAGCTGAGCAGAGCGCCTCGGAATCCAGCCGGGAGGGGGAAGGAGGGGATGGGGTGAGGGGAGCCCGCTGGTCAAGGCGGGCGGGCAATAGCTTAAAAAATCTTTTTAGATCTGACAGGTGGGGGAGGCCTATGTACAGAGGGAAGGAAAGGCGTCACGCGTGGTCTCCCACCAGGACCACGGGGGCCGCGGACAGGCTGGCGCGCTGCCGCCGCTGGGCCAGCTTAGACTGGGAGGGCGGGGACAGCTGCAAGCAGCGTGAGGTAGCTCGGATGACCACGGGCTGGCCCTGCTCAGCCTCCTCCTCCGCGGCGTCTTCCTCCCGCTGGGCCAGCTGCCGGTTCATGGCAATGGCCTCGGCCGCGAACGAAGTGAGGTCTTTGGCACAGCTATTCCTGGGGACCGGGCGGGGGTGGGGGTCACCATGGAGGGACCGCAGACCCTAAGAGGTCCCAGTCTCCGATGGGTGGGTGTGGGGCTGGGGCAGCAGTGGGTTGGAGCCCCCCTGGAGTCACAAACTCTACACCTGATATAAGGACACCCAAGCGCTTGGACAGCTTCCCTGCCCCAGGGCTGAAAGGGTTTTTTTTACATCTTAACATTTAGCGCCCCTCATGGACTTGGGGCTCCCCACTTGGGGCCTCACCTCTGCAGGACCATGGGCGTGGGCAGGGTGTTCTCCGGGGCGCACTGCAAGGAGACAGAAGAGGCGAGGTTGGAGAGGAGAGCCCGCCCACCCGCGTGGCGCTGGGCTGACTCTGAGAACACCAGAGCACAGGGGCGGTGAACGCAGTGCACCTGCCGGTAACCAGCCAAGTTGGGGGCGGGGCTTGCCTCAGCACAGCTGCCCCTTCCAGGTGGTTCCCAGCTCCTCGAAGAGGGTGGAAGCCCCCTCCACCTTGAGTCTTTGCTCCCCACGGTGCCGAACTTTGGCCTAAGCACCTACCCTCTGGGACGACCACTGGGCAGAAGACAGACACATCGCGCTTTTCCCAGACTGGTGGGTAGAGAGCCTGGAACTGCCGTTGGCAGGCCATGAATCTACCTTGGCTTGCTGCCTGAGTGCCACCTGGCTGACCTCAGCTTGACGCTGTTCGAGAAAAGAGGCCCCAGCACCTCCTGGACACAGACCTTGGCAACAAGGAGCGCCTGCAGTGCAGATTGAACTTGGCCAGCAGGCAGTGGGGGTTTCCCTACTGTGCCCTAGCTCAATCTGGGGCTCTTTGACCCCTTGCTCTGAGTAACCCTGGCCCATCGGCAGACGCTTGATGGAGGTCTGAGGACTCCCATGCTTCCTGGGGCTCCCACTCACCCCCTGCACCCAGGGGTGCTGCAGGACTTGGGCAGCGCTCAGCCTCTGTTTGGCATCGCGGACGAGGAGCTTGGAGATGAGGTCTTTGGCAGCAAAGGAGATGTGGGCCCAGTCCTTCTCTGGAAACTCGTACTTGCCCTCCTGGATGCTCTCAAACAACATGTTCTGGAGAGGACACGGGGAGAGGGGTCAGCTGCAGCTAGCAAGGGCTAAGGCCATGTCCCCAATGCCTGGATGGGCAAGCCCAGACCTGGAGGGGCACCCCTCCTCCACCACATCCCGTGTGACGTGGGCCTGGGCTTAGGGAAAGTGTTCTGAGCTCAGCTAGCAAGGCAGGGGTACTGGGAGGCTGGGCCAGAGAGTGGCTTCCGGGAGGTACTTGGGCTCTGCTGGAGTGAGCCGAATCAAGGGGAAATCAGGCCATGACGCCTGAGCCTCAGGTGGTCTGTAGAAGGCTAGAACCTGACCACCCCAAACCATAGGCCTTGCCTTTGGAAACGAAGAGGCAGTGGCCTGCTAATGTGGCCAGTGGTTGGAGGCCAAGCCCTAAGGGGTGTTCAGAGGTACACGAGACAGGATCTGCGGTTGGATATGGGTTTGTGTGCAAACAGGGCAGCCCTGGGGGGTGCACGAGCCGGTCCCCAGGGTGGCGGGTAAGTGTATACATAGGCCAGGCCTTGGGGGGCACCAGGCAGGCCACGGTGAAGGTGCGCAGCCTGTGTGTATGAGCGTGTGTGCAGGCCGAGGCAGGCCTGGCGGGGTGCTGGGGGAGGGGTGCACAGCAGGCCGCCACTCGCACCTGGCAGGCGGGGCAGGCCTCCCCGCGGTCCCAGCCGCAGTCGCTGCCGCAGTGGCCCACGAAGGGCGGATAGCCGCTGAGCAGGATGTAGAGGATGACGCCCAGGCTCCAGAGGTCGCAGCGCTTGTCGTAGATACTGGCCTCCTCGCTGAAGGCCTCCACTACCTCCGGGGCCATGTACTCCGCGGAGCCGCACTGTAGGCGGGGGCAGGGCGTTAGGACCCGCGGAGGCGGGAGGGGGCTCACTGACTTGAACTTCCTGAAGCCCGTGCCCGACCAATCAGAGGCTACTAAAGAAAACAGCCCCGCCTTCGCCCTGCCGGCCAATCAGAAGCCACCAAAGGAGCCGGCGCCACCCCCACCCCTCACCCCCACCCAATCAACAGGTGCCGGGAGCACGCCCAGGCTCACAGCCGCGGCTGTGGCCCTGCCCAGCCAATCAGCGGCTGTTGCTAAGCGGAAGCTCAAACTTTGAGGCCTCAGCAGTCAAGCAGGATCCACACCTTGAGGTTATGCAACTGCGGTCTGGGACCGGATTCGGGACCACTCCCGCCCCCTCCGCCTCTGCCAGCACTGCCCCTCCTCGCAGGCCCTCACCGGGGTGAGCAGTTCTGGGGTGGAGATGGGGGAGCAGTCCCCGTTGAGTTTGATGCCACTGCCCAGGTCAAAGTCGCAGATCTTCACGGGGGACACCTGGGTGGGGTTGGAACGGGCTGTGAGGGCTGGGTCCTGGGGGCCTGGTCCGAAAGGAAGGCCGCCCCCTTCTGTGCCCCTCACCTGGTTGGGATGCTCACAGAGGATGTTTTCCGGCTTTAGGTCCCTGTGGGCGATGCCTGCCGGGAGAACCAAGAACCAAGGTCAAGGGTGGGTGGGCACGCTTTTCAGGAGTCCTGGGCAGGTGGACTGGGTGCAAGCACGGACACCTAGGACCCCTGGGGCAGGCGGCCCGGCCACCCACCTTTGTTGTGCAGGAAGTCCAGGGCACTGGCTACGTCCTGCACCACCACGCTGGCCTCCAGCTCATTAAAGTGCCGCCGCTTGTGTATGTGGCTGAGAATGGAGCCTGGGCCAGAATACACAGGTGTCACCTCCACTGCCCAATGCCCAGCACCCACCCCACCCTGGCAGGGAAGCCCCCACTCTGGCCTCTTTGAGTCCAAGGTACTCCAACCTGAGCTGGGGCCACCACCCTGGACCACTAAGGTCCCTCTGATGGGCAGGCCCCCTGGAAGTTTCTCCCTGGTGGCCCTGAGCCCCCAGGCCCATCGGGATCCAGACAGAAATTGCGCCAGGCCACACGTACCACCCCGCATCTTCTCAAACACCAGGTAGAAACGATCCTCCTCCTCAAAGAACTCAATCAGCTCGAGGACGTTCCTGGGGTGTAGGGCAGAGGGGCAGGGGAAGGGTTGAGGCTTCCTCAGGCCCGCATGCAGCCGCAGCCACAGCCCTGCCCAGGAGGGGTGCGCCTCCTTCACCTCCTGCCGGGCCGAGGGCCATGGGCCTGCTTCCACCTTGCCCACCTTGGACTGTCTGGCTTGCCCACCACTGGGCCCACCCACAACACAGGGCCTGGCACACAGTGGGTGCTCATTAAGTGGCCACTGTGGGTGATGAGGAGGCTCTAGGGCCCATTCATCCACTGAAAGGTGGCGAGGGGCTCAGTGCTGTGACGAGGCTAGGTCACGTTACCTGTGTCCCTGGCACTGATACAGCATCTCCACTTCCCTGAAAACCCTGCTCCGAATGTGGCCTGGCTGCTTCTCAATGATCTGAAACGGCCAGGGGTGGGGGATATAGGAGTGGTGAGGGCAGACACATACAGAAACACAACTGGGCCAGCTGAATCCTCCACAGCCCGCCAGAAACTTCCCCTGGGTCATGCCTGAAACTCATCAGAGCTTAGACTTTTAAGCTCTGGAAAGCAGAGCTCTCCTATGGGGGCCCAGAATTTACCGGAAGTCAAACTGTGGTGTCAGCACAAACGGGGCAGCATGTCCCCAGAGGCCTCCCAGGAGGGGTGACATGGCAGGAGAGGCAGAGAGGAGCTGGAGCTCTCCTACTGGAGCAGGCTGATTTGGACCTGGAGCCCCTGCAACTTACCCCTTCAGGGCAGCAGGTTCTTTAGACGAGGCGCCCCCCCATCCACTGCCCAGAGCAGGAGACTGGGGGCTACTGTGGTGACTCACACCCCACCCAGGGTAGTAGAGGCACCTGGGGCACCTAGCTCCCGCCAAGCTCTCCTCCTTGCCCGGGCACCACATCACCACATCTTGTCTCCCAGTCCCATGCTAATCTGGGGGACACCCCCAGCACCTGCTGGGACCTTCTTCCTAGGCTGGACCTTGGGCTCCCTCTCACTGGGTGGGTGGGCAGGCTTGGTCACCAGCATGCTCGGGGCTCCAGCCCACCAGCAGCCTAGGGGAATGCCTATGGTGTGTTCTGCTGGTCAGGCTCCAGCAACAAGCTACCACCATGTCCACTGGCCACTGGGCCTGGGCCGCCACCCGAAGTGCTGTCCCACCTGTCGAGTGACAGATACACCTGCCCCACAGATTCCAGGGGCTCCTTGACACAGTGCCAGCAGTCATGCCCTTCTGGAGTTAACTGAACCTCATCCCATCTCCTGGGAACGTGGCTAGGGCCCCCACTCCATGGAGGAGACAGCAGTCCCTCTCAGGAGGGATGTGGCCTTCTGGGGTTCCCACCCAGACACCTAGCCTAACCACTCCCTGCCTTGGTCTCCCTGTCCGTCAGAGTGACAGGAGCCAGCCTGCCCAGCAGGGCCCGTAGAAGGGAGGATTTGGGAGCCCCCCAACCACGCAGAGAGTGCTTGATGCTAGGTGTCCAGTCCTGTGGCACCATCACCCACCCCACCCAGGCACTCCCAAGGGGCGGGGGCCACAGCCACCCAGGTCACCAGGCTTCCGCCAAGGCCTGAGGTTTCCAGCCAATTCCGCTTGCCTTGGAGTACCTGGCCCTCCTTCCTGGGCAACCAGCCTCCCATGACCTCACCCAGCCCAGACGCAGAGGGTCACGAGGGAAACCTGGAAGGCTTCTCAGAAGGTGGGGTCTGATGCCTGGCCAGGCACATAGGCTGCATGGCCACACCCTGGGTCAGGGCAGCACAGGGCAGGCAGGAGGCTCTCACAGGCCTGCCCTGGTCTCCCCAGCTGCCCAGCTCCCCAGACTCAGAGTACAGGATTTTGATCTCTGTATCAATGCCCAGAAGCATTCCTTAGCCTGGGAACAGGAGCCTGAATGACCCAGCACGTGAGCACTGGCTCTGACTGAACCCCCAGTTCTCGGCGACCCCTCTGGCAGTAGGTTCTTGGCCACCTGTGCTGGCGTGCCACCCCTGGTCACTTCTCACCTGGACTTGGAGGCTCAGCCTGGGCTGACCTAGATTCCCAGGGGTGGCTCGAGTCACCAGCCTTGGGGCCATTTTTAGACACTGGTTTTCCCCGGCTGTCAGTCTGGCAGCTCAGATGCCAGCTCCCTTCCTTCTGCCACCTCTGGTGGTGCCAGACCCTGGCACTGCTGGGGAGAGGCAAGGGGCATGCTCCGGTGCCGTGGGCTGGCTCACCTTGACAGCATACTCCTGGTTGGTGATGAGGTTGATGCAGGTCTGCACACGGGCATGGGCACCCTCCCCAAGCACGTCCTCCTGCAGCTGGTAGACATCTGTGGAGCCGGCGGTGGAGGTGAGAGCCTCCCTGGGCCAGCCCATCTTACCAAAGCCCCCACCCCGGCCCGCTCCACTAACCTTCAAACTTGCCCGAAAAGCTGTCGGTGGCCCGGCATCTCTTCTTCTTTTTGCCTCTCTTCTTGGCATCAGGGATATCGATGGGCTGGCTCGTGGGCATATCTGTGCCGGGAGGGCTGGAGGTGAGGCCCACTCAGCTTGGGAGGTGGCCCAGCCCCAGCCCCCCCTGCTCCACCACCAGAGATGTGCCCTCCCCTCAGCCCCTCACCAGGGCGGGTTGGACACTCTGGGCTGAAGTCAGGCTCCCCGTGGCGGGCCTGGTCTAGGGTGAAGGCCAGCTCGAAAGGATTCTGCCCCTGCAGGAGAGGAAAGGACAGAGCTCAGGCCCTCTCCCTGTCCACACACTGAGGGGCACAAAGCCTGGCTTTGCCAGGCCACCAGAAAATTGACCCTTCACCCACCACATGCAGCCGTCAGGGCCTATGCTGAGGGGATGTGGTACAGGAAGAGGCCAGTTGCAGGTAGGAAGGGAGTGTCGCTTCCCAGGCCAGGCCTGAGTTACCATGGGGCCCAGGTTGTGGCATGAGCCCTGGTCTGTTCACTTGCAGGATGGGGCCAGCACCACTACCTGGCACAGAGATCAAAGGTGTGGGGCAGCCACTGGGAGGGACTGAGTCAGTGGCTTCCCTGGGTGGGGCTCCCAGCCAGGTGGCCCTGCCTGCTTTCCCATGGCCTCCTGGCCTCAGTTTTTCCCTCTGTGAAATGGGGCAGCACGGTCCCCTTTGCTTCACACTGTCCTCTCGTCTCCACTGCACCTTCTTGCCACCACATTGCCTGTGATGTACCCCCATCCCCAACTCTGAGCCTCCTCTCCTGCTCTCACCCCCGCCTCGTCTGCTTTCAGATCCTCAGCACCATGACCCATGCAGGGACACAAGGGAGAGGTGCCTATGGTCTCCCACATGAGCACTGGCTGCTCCCTGCCCAGCCCTGCCCTGGCCACAGCCCACAGGAGGGAACCCCTCACAGGCCCTGGTGTCCAGCTAAGGAAACAACCCGGGTAGCAAGCAGGGGCCAGCTCAAGGTCACCCCCGACAGCCTCCAGGTCCTCTGCAAGGGACCCTAACCCGGGAACAAAGGTGGCTAGGGTTCCTCCCAACAAAAGACAACTGGGATAAATATGTTCCTGCAGAGCAGGTTGAGCATGACGACTGGCAGCCATGGCAAGGCACGAGGGTTGGGACGCTGAGGCCCACCAGCTCAGCTTGCTCTCCTGAGCTCCACGAGTCAGGGCGGACCAGGTGGCCAGGGCTTCAGGTGGGTGTGGGGGGCCTGTACACACAGCCATGGTGCCAGCCCTGACATTGGATGACTTGGGTCAAGCTGCTGCCCCTCTCTGGGCCTTGGAACAGCTGGACCCAGGGCTCTGGTAGGAGGGCCATCTGACAGAGAAGAAATGCCAGGAGACCCTCCAGGAACACCCAGGGGTCCACCGGCAGAAGAGGCCAGGCCAGATTCCTTCAGACAGGAGGCCCGGAAGCCAGTCCGGCAGCAGAGGGGCAGGCAGAGGTCACAGGGAGCGGCTGAAAAACAGGCGTGGGCCCGCCCGGACTCCCCACCCGCCTGCAGATAGTTGCTAGGAGGCCCAGCGGGCGGGGGCGAGGGAGGGAGGCAGCACTGCAGCCAGTGTACGCGGGCTCAGCCACCAGCCCCTGCCCTGCCCGCCCAGGGCTCTGGCACCCATGGGGTCAGGGACACAGCTGCGCCAGCGCTGGCAATCTGCTCCGATAAGTTGGCACTGGGTGACCACCTCCACTGGGGAGGAGAGGAGGGGTAGCACCATGGGGGTGATCAGGAGTGGACATGAGGCTCGGGGCCAGCGGCTCCTCACCAGCTACCCGACCCCAGCCTACTGATCTGAGCACCTGGGGGAATCGTAGGACTACGGAAGGGTGCAAGGACCTGAGAGAGGCTCTGGGTCCTGACCAACCTCCTGCCCCGTCCTAGCCTCCAGTGCAAAGAGCTGGACCCTGGAGAGAAGAGATGGCCAAGCCACCAAGATGAAGGGACAGCAAGCCTGCTCCTGTGTCCTTGTCACCACGTGCAGAGGGCCTGCAGGGTGGGGTGGGGGGAAGGCCCACGCCTTCCAAGCCTCTACTTTCCCAGCTTAAAAGGGGGAAAACACACCAGAGACATCTGGCAGACCAGGGGAGCAGCTGGGTGCAGCTGGAGGAGACGCTGAGAGTGGCCAGCCCTGGCCACCAAGAGGGCCACCTCAGAGCTAGGACTCCCTGCCCAGGGTCCCTCCAACTCCCTCAGGGCTCCCACGGTCCCACCTCGGTGCAGGGCTGTCGTGTGGCCTGCAGAAGCCAGTCCATGCTACCAGGCAGTGTAGTCAGACCAGGCCCAGGCCTGGCTGCAGGCCTCCAGTCAGCAGGCCTTGGCAGGAGGTGGGTGGAACCATCCAGAAAGTTCAAGTGTGCTTTGGCCACCATGCTGGCCCCACACGCTAACCCCATCTTGGCTCCCGCCCAGCCCCCAGAGGGGACAGACCACTACCAGGGACGTCTCTCGTCCACCCTGCTCCTGCCCAGCCCCAAACACTTGGACATGCCAAGGCTGGAGCTGCCCTGGGAGGCAGGGGGAAGCCAGGATGACAGGCGTGTGGGCAGGGGTGGGGCGCTGGCCTGGGACGCTGCCTGGATGGGCTGGGAATTTTAACCTAGTCTCAGCTTGCTCCTCCTACTGTGGTTGCAGTTCACCTGTAGGCACTGGAGCTCAAGCATGCACATACACAGACACAGACACACACACACACACACAGGTCCTGCCTTCTCTACAGGGCAACAGGTCCTTGCCCAAAAAGGCCCAGGGAAGCCATTACATAACCCAGCCAGTGGGGTGGGGTGGCCATTGACATCACTGCCTCCCCAGGGCTAGGCTCTGTGGGGCCCCTGCCTAACACCTGCCTGCCCCCCCCCCCAGACTCCCTCATCTGAGACCAGAACTCGACTGCCACAGCCATGGGGCCGCCACAGAAACTTCCTGCTCTGACAGGAAATAGCACTTGGGCCTGGGGTGTCTGGGAGGTGCAGAGCTGGGAAGGCATTCAATCCACTGCCGCATTCTGTAGACCACCCAGGAGGGTGTCCCGGGGACTGCAGCCCTGTCTTGGGCTCCTGGAGAAGGACCCAACAGACCCTCCCAAGCCCTCCCATGACGCTGGGGACAGGACTATGGCTGCTGACTACCCCAGCAGTGCACACTAGTTGGGGTCTGCAAAGGACACACAGCCAGGGGCCCTCATGGGCAGGGCCCCCCCAGTTCTGCCTGGGGTTCTTGGAGTAAAGATCCCAGAGGCCCCAGGGCACTAGGGACTGACTGTGGCACACTGAACCCCGCCCCAAACCAGCACATGCCTGGCTGGGGTCTTCATGGGTACACATGGGTAGAGGCCCCATAGACTGGGGAGCTCCTGGAAGAAAGACCCCACAGGTCCCAGGGTGCTTGAGACTGGACTGTGGCCCAGGATCACCTACCCCGCAAATGAATACCAGGCTGGGGCAAAGTGTGAGGTTGGCATGAGCCGCGGGAACTGGGGGCGGGTTCCAAGTCCAGTGGTCCAGCCCTGGGCGCCCCCAAACCGACCTGACCCTCACCTTGAAGGAACGATGGAAGCCCTGAAGTTCGGCTGTTTTCTTCTGCACCATCTTCTGTCCGGGCCCCGCCAGCGGGGGAGGGGACGCGGGGCCCGGAGGGCCGGCCCGTGGGAGAGGGGCGGCAGGGGAGGGGACCCTGAAGGCGGGAGCAGACAAAGGAGGGCGTTGAGTGGCCGCGGCCGGCTGCGCCGGGAGCCCAGGCCAGGGCGGCGAGGCTCCGTAGGGCCCGATCCCCACGCCCGGGCCGGGGCCGGGCCGGGCCGGAGTCGCAGGGCCACACTCACCGGGGTCGGGCTCGGGCCGGGGCCGCAGTGCCGCCGCCCGAGACGCGCAGCCCGGACCCCGCTGCGCGGACCGCGCGGGGAACAGCGCCGCCACCGCCGCTGCCACCACCGCGGACTCCTCGGCCTGGGCCGCCACCGCCGAGAGGAGCCGGGCGCGTCGCGTCGCCTCCGCCTTTATAGGCCAGGCTCGGGCCCGCCCCGACGCAGACCCCACCCCTCTGGGCTCCGCCCATGCGCACACGGCGGGGGCGGGGCTGGAAGGCCCCTCCGGCTACAGGGAGTGTCTGCGCGCCTGCGCCTTGCGTGACGCGGGACTCGGGGCGCGGGACCCGGGAAGGATCTTGGCTTGCTCGGACAAGTCTGCCGGAGGCTCGGGGAGACCCGCGGGACCCTGATTCTGAGCTGGAGCTCGGCCCTGCCCTCTGGCAACAGCCCTAGTCTACCAGGCAGGGCCTAGGATGCACTGACTTCTATGGGCAGCACGCCTGCTATAGAACCTGCTATAGCTCCCACTTGGATCTCTCGGCTCTAGGATCTGCCGTGGCTCTTTTTCAGCTCCCGGATCCTGGCCCCAGCTGTCGTGCAGGCGCACCAGCTGTCGTGCAAGTCCACCCCAATAGGCTTATAGGCCCAGCTGCTTCCCCAGGTTGCTCCCCAAGAGTTCATCCAGTTGTTGACTGGGAAAGGGGACGCAGTAGCGGTTGGCGACAGATCTGTGAAGAACCGTCCCTCAGTCCTGCAGAAAGGAACGTTTCCCTTGACTGATGGAGGAAAAGCCCAAGGGGTAGCGGTGACCAGGACAAGAGGCAAAACACAGCCCCATTTTGGCTGGAGCCCTTGACCCAGACTCTGAGAGAATGAACCAGCTCTTCATCCCCGCAGCCCTGCCGCGGATGATCCTCAGAGCCCGTATCTGGACACTTAGTGTCTCACGTTTGCAGAGTAGACCGTCTTCCCTCCCCTCCAGGGCTCAGCCTGTCCACTGAAGCATACGTGCATGCGTGCATGTCTATGTGCACGCATAGACGGGCTGGGTAAGATGTGAGCTTCCAGAGGCTGCTTCTGGAGCCCAGAAGTCTGAAATTCAGGTGTCATCCTCAAGGCCACACCCTCTCCGAAGGCCCCATGGGAGGATCCTTCCTACTTCTTCCAGCTTCTGGTACTTGTTGGCAATCCCCAGTACTCCTTGGCTGGTAGCCACATCACCCATTCTCCGCCTGTCTTCATGTGACCATCTTTTCTGTCTCCCTGTGTTTCCTCTCTCTGCTAAGGACACCAGTCATTGCATTAAGGCCACCCTAATCTAGTACAACCTCATTTTAATTTGATCACACCTGGAGACTTCCCTGCTGGTCTGGTGGCTAAGACTGTGCTCCCAATGCAGGAGACCCAGGTTTGATCCCTGTCAGGGAACAAGATTCCACGTGCCGCAACAAAGAACATGCATGCCGCTGACCTCAGGGAATAGAAATGAACTGAGGCCTTGCCTCCGGGCTATCTTCCTAGGTCCATTGGAGCTCCAGTCCTGTGCAGCCTGATCTGGGAGTCTGGCTGGTGGGGGCATATTTTTTTCCCTAACCCGGAAGCCACGTCCAGCACTGGGCACTGCTCAGAGGAGCTCTTGTACTCTCACAGAGTCTGGACAGGTGGTCCCTTGGTGAGCCCAGTACCGTGGGTGGGGAAACAGGAAACAGAGATGGGAAGATAGCCCCCACCTTTAAGGTCCTTCCACCTAGGTCTCCTCTCCTCAACCCAGCTGAACAGTGTCCCTGGCTCCTACCCATTCAATGCCAGGAGCCTCAGCCCCTACCAGTCGTGACAACCAGACACCTCCCAGCATCTCCTGGAGAGCAGGATCACCCACACACACACACTGCTTATGCCCTCTGGGTGCCCTGAATCCTGCAGACCCCATCCTGTGCTTGAGGAGGGAGCACTTGGTTGGGTGCTGGGAGGGGGTCCTGGTGCACACATGGGCTCTTCAACAAGGGTAGGGGCCATGCATGTGTGTGCTGGAAACATGAGTTCTTGCATGTGTTGTGTGTGTCCATGGGTAAATACAGGTATATGCAAACAACCACTGCAGATCTCCTGGAATGGGACACTTGAGTCCCCAGGACTGAGCAACAGAATTGGCCTGGGTGCTGGCCGTTGTGGGGGCCTGGGTTGTGCTGGCCAAGGCGAGACAGCCAGGCCCAGCCCCAGCTCAGTCTGCACTGGGGGGCAGGTGCTGACAGGAATGGTGGAGGGAGAGGTACCTCTGAGCCTGAGCTCTTGGCACAGAGGCCTCAGTCCTGTCCTGTCACAGACTGGCGGCCAGCTCTGGGCAACCTATTGCTGCCATCTTCCTTGAGGACAGCCCTGTTTGCAGGCCAAGCTCCCAGAGGTGCTGGGTGCCCAGGGGCTGGGAGGTACCTGGGGAGCTGGCCACCCTGCCCACCTCACCCTGGGACCCAAGGAGTCTTGCCTTCCTCCAGGAGACCCCACCTGCCAAGGAGGTGAGGCAGAAAGCCTGGGCCCTGGCTCCATCCCCTCTTGCTGGCCAGTGTCCCCCTTTGGGGTCCTGTCGGGGTTGGGGCACTGAGGCTATGGGCAGGATGGGCAGACTCTGGAACAAGGATACTCCCCCGACCCAAAGGATGGCAGGGAGGCAGACAGCTGAGGAAGAGGGTCTCAGGATTGCCCTCGAAGAGCAGGAGTCAGAAGGCACTGGCCTGATCAAGGAGAACAAATTTCCTGTATCAGTTGGAGTAGTTCCGGGGCTACACAGCTTTTCCCTCCCCTCCCCAATTGCAGATCCATCCCAGCTTCCTTTGTGGCATCCTAGGTGGCCAAGAGGAGAGGGGTCTGGCCTCCATCTTCCACCTCAGTCATGGATGAGGCTTGGCAGAACTCAGGCCAGAGGTGCAGGGAACCAGCTCTCTGAGAAGCAAATTCTACAAGGTGACTCTGCCCCTGTTGTATGTGGGCATCTCCCCCAAAGCCTAGAGGAGACAACAGGCAGGTTCTGAACCCCCGGGCCTCTGCTCCTCCTGCCTTCTGTGGGCCTGAGGAGCCAGGCTGGTTGGCTGGGTGGGGTCCACTCTGACCACCTCCTCCTAGGCCTGGCAGGGTAGCTGAGCCCTGAGATCCTGGGGCCTCAGTCGTGCAGAGATCACCTCCCAGACAGCAGCCAGGGGATCCGAGGACAGCTCAGGATTTAGCAAATAAAAATACAGGATGCCACTTTAAAGTTGAATTTCATATAATGAATAGCCTTTCAGTATCATTCTCATGTATATCTCATGCATTAGTATATCCAAAATAATTATTCATTGTTTGTCTGAAATTCAAATTTAAATGTGTATTCTCTATTTTATCTGGCAATCCTACCAAGGGGTAATGGTAAAGACTTTTGTCTTCCAGTGCTAAAAAGAAGTACCCAGACTTCCCTGGTTGTCCAGTGGTTAGGACTCTGAGCTTCCAGTGCCTCACTGCGTGGGGCACAGGTTTGATC
Source organism: Oryx dammah (assembly GCF_014754425.2). Taxonomy (NCBI): domain Eukaryota; kingdom Metazoa; phylum Chordata; class Mammalia; order Artiodactyla; family Bovidae; genus Oryx; species Oryx dammah. The sequence goes on from NW_024070189.1 coordinate 88,149,138, forward strand.
CCTGGTCAGGGAACTAAGATCCCACATGCCACTCGTAGTGAGGCCAAAAAATAAAAGCAGAACTTGTTGGGTGCGAGTGTGTGCGAGTGTGACCAGACTAGGGTGTGCATGTGTCTAGAGAGGCACTAAGCCTGTGTCCGCGTAGGGCAGACTGTGTGCAGGTGGAAGTGGATAGAGAGGGTGCATATGCACAAGAGAGCAGTAAGTGCCTGTGCTTGGTGGGGGACGGGGGTGCTGGGACCACCGCAGTACCCTCATAAGCCCCTGCCTTTGTGTGGAGCGCTGGGTCCCTCCCTCAGCTCAGGCGCCTGAGGCTTGGAGGGGGCACAGGGCTGGCAGAAGCCTGCTCCAGACACAGCTTCCAAGTCAGGATCAGGGTGTCGGAATCAGTTGGATCAGTACTCGGGGCTGAGGTGGCTGTGGGTTCTAAGGGGCAGGTAGAGTTGACATCACGGCTGGCACCCAGTCTGGCCTGTACCTTCTCTGCATGTTCTCACCTGTCCAGGGACAGGAACCACCAGTCCAGAGTCTTATCAGATCCCCAGGTAAGTGAGGGTCATGGTTAGGGTCATCACTGGGCCCTCACTGGGCTGGGGCCTTGGGACGTGAGGGCCAGTGGCAGGAACATCTGATGCAAGTGGCTGTAAGTGTCCCTTCCTTCTGGCTGACTCACACCCCGCTCCATTCCAGTGGCTCAGCAGTCCTGGGGAGGGAGCCAGGCCCGCGGTCCTCAGTGAGGGTGGGGAAAGGGCAGGGAAAAGGGAAAGCAGCGGCGGGTGTGGCCAGGAGTCACAAGCTGGCTTGCCAGCCTGGCTGTGGGTGTCTCTGCAGCTGTGGAGCCTGCTCTGCTGTGGTGGTTGTGTGGCCTCTCAGGGGTCAGGCACTGAAAGTTCCCAAGGGGGTGCAGGGGTGGGGTTGGGGCCGAGCAGTGCTGCCCTAACAGATGGTCAAAGGCTCCACTTTGCCACTGAGATGGGTAGTTTGGCTTGTCGTCCGCTTTCTCTCTGGGTCTCAGGCAGCGGTCACCCTGGTGGCCATCAGGGGAGTCAGGTCTCCCACTCCCAGCTCCCCTGCCCCCCAGTAGTGACCTGGGCATCACCTACAGGAGCACTTGGTTTAAGGAGGGTGAGGGGCTTCCCTGGGAACCTGTGGATATGAAATCTTACGAGGCAGAAGGGACTTTACAAATGAGATCAAGGGCCAAGAGATGGGGATGATCCTGGATTAGGGGGTCAGGCAGTGTCATCACAGGGTCCTTATAAGAGGGAGGAGGAGGGTCAGAGGCAGAGAGAGATGGAGAAGTTGTGCTGCTGGCTGTGAGGATGGAGGGAGGGACCACAATCCAGGGAGGCGGGCACCTCCAGAACATGGGAAAGCCAGGAGCCAGTGCTCCCTTGGAGTCTCTGGCGGGACCAGCCCTGCCCATGCCTGGATTTAACCCCATGAGACCAGAAGACCCCTGACCTTCAGAACTGTCAGAAAATAAATTTCTGTCCGTTTTGAGCCCCTAAATCTGTGGTATTTTATTACAGGGGCGGTAGGAGGCTCATACAGGCACTAACCCCGGCAGCATCCCAGAGTCCCCATTTAGCAGATGAGCAAAATGAGGCAAGTCCAGCCAGGCCTGGAGAAGGCCAACCGATCTGGCTTCCTGGCCAGGAACAGGGACTGGGGACAGGGGCAATGTCTTCAGTGGCCCTTGCAACCTGGACACCTGGGCCCAGTGTCTGCTGACCTGCCAAAGACCCCAGAAGCCTCTATGGCCGGAGGCGGGGGTTCTGCATGACCCTGGGGCTGGCGCAGGGACCAGGTTCCAGGAATGTCCTCCCCCAGTGTTGGATTTGCTTGTACTGCTAAATGCTCGGGCCGATCTGCTGCCTGGCGTGTGACCCGGTCCCTTTGAACCCTCCCCGCAATCTACAGCGGAACGCCAGCAGCGCCCAGCCGGTTCCCACGCCGTGACCACCGCCAGGCGTGCCCTTCCCGGACGCCTCCTCATTCTCGTAGCTGGGTCTCCCGGGGCGCCCTTCGCTAGCTGCCCTGAAGTGGCGGTCGGCCTGGAGCGATGACGGGAGAGGGGGCGCCGTGAACTGTAGCACTAGGTGCCTCGGGGGCCTGGAAGGCCCCGCCTGCGCGTTGGCTCTGGCTTGGGGTCCTTGGGCCCCGCAGCGGGACCCGTTGCCGGGGCAACGCGTTTGCGTCATCGAACCTGGCTCAGAGCCGGAGCTCCCTTGGAGTGGGAGGTGGGGCCCTGGCGTTAGGCCAATAGAATTCCAGAGATTGAACTCAAGGGGCGTGGCCGCGGCCTGCTCTCGGGCCAATGGGATTGCTGTTGTCTAGGTCGTGCTAGGAGGGCCACGTCCCTTTAAAGGGACCGCGCGAATCTCACTGCGTCGGGCTTGCCTCGGAGTTCAGGGAGAACGACATGATTTGGGGTTAGGGGTCTGCTCCCCAGGTGAGCATAGCAAAAGCGCGGGGACAGTGCATCTGGATCCCGCAGCTCCCCAGAAGGCGCCCCCTGCTCAGCATGCTGTGCTCCCCCTCCAACCCCGCCCGGAGGATCAGTTACGCCCCAGGGGGTTAGGGCGAATCCCTCGCACCCCTGACCTCACCAAGACCCTGCTGCAGCTGGGGAACCAGATTTGTCCCCAGGCCTGGGTCCCTGCACCCATCCCTATTCCTCGAGGGCCAGGAAACATCGCTCACAAGGACCCCGTCTCCACCTGTAGGTCCAGGAGGCTAGCCCCCTTGTGCCCAGGTCTCATGCCCCCGCACTATCCCCCCAACCCCCTTCTCAGTTCCTGCAGAGGAAAGCAAAGGGGGTCGGTGGTGTGGGTCTGTTTCCTGTGGACTCTGGGGGCAATGTCCCCTCACTCTGGACAGGCCCTCCTGTCTGCTGTCTGGTGGTCCATGTCAATGAAAGACAAATCAGGAGTAAGAAGTGACATTGGCAGATCCTGGGTGCAGAGAGCAGCCAGAAGTGACCCCCACACACAGAGAAATAAAACACATTCACTTGCACCTCTGAGTCCCACACCCGGAGTGCCCTCAGGGGTGGCCTATGGGGCGTAGAGATGCCCAAGGCCCGGGCCTCTGCCATGGCTGGTCCCAAAGAATAGAGAGGGGTGGCTGGGCCCAGAAATCTGGGGAGGAGAGGGACAAAGAGATGGTTAGGGTCCCTGGTCCATGTCAGGCTTTGAGATGTGGACCCAGCTTCCCCCTGGTGGGCCTCTTTCCTGTCCCTCAATCACCCCTCACCCCAGCACCCAGAAAACCACTAACCTGAGATGTCCTGCTTTGGTCTTTGTCCTCTGGCCTTGTGAGAGGTTAGTTTTAGTGGGAACTGGGTGGAGGGCATCTGGGATCTCGTGGTACCATTTCTGCAACTTTTCTGTGAATCTGAAACTAGTTCAACATGAAGCAAAAATGATAAATCACACCACTAGTGTTAAGTAATCTCTAAACATTTTGTTGTTGCCTGCCTCCCACCACTAACCCATAACAGATGACCTGCAGGTACAGCACTGCCCTCCAAGACGTGCGGCTGGACGTGTTCCAGAAGAGCCACGGCCTCCAGCTGTTCTGGAATGACCTTTCCTGCTTCCAAGCAGGCCCTGTTCTTGGAGGGCTGGCTTTGGTCTGTGGAGCAGGGAGGGCCATTGGCACCCCAGCCCCCTGAGACCCTTCTGGTGGGCTGTCTATGATGTCCATACTCTCCAGGGACGCTCCAGCCAGCAGGAAGCTCATCTATCACGTGTTCAGGATTCTTTGAGGTTTACGAAGGTACCACTGGGGTGGGCTGTCTGTTTCCAGGGGGCCAGCATGCTGTGCTGCTGGCTGTGAGGATGGAGGGAGGGGCCGTAAGCCAGGGAAGTGGTGCCTCTAGAAGCTGGAAAAGGCAGGAGCCAGTGCTCCCCAGAGCCTCCAGAAAGACTAGCCCTACCCATTCCTGGATTTTAGCCCAGTATAACCCATGTGGGACTCCTGACCTCCAGAACTGTGAGATGACAAATGTGTGTGGGTTTTTTTGGCTGTATCTTGCATCTTTCGGAAGTTCTTAGTTCCTTGACCAGGAATTGAACCCATGCCCCCTGCAGTGGAAGCACTGATTCCTAATCACTGGACCACCGAGGAAGTCCCAAACGTGTGGTTTTAAACCTTCAAGTTTTGGTGATTCATCACAGCAGTCACGAGAAACCAACAACCTCGGCCTAAGGGTAGAGCATGCAGGGCTGACTGGCTGTTGCTGCTCTAACAGACTGAAGCTGCTCCTGCGCTGGTGCTGGGGGCCTGGACTGAAGGAAGAGCACGTTCATTCTACAGAGTCTCTGCAAGAACTTGCAGGGGCCCTGGAGCGGAGTCAGAGGAACAAGCAAGGAGAAAGGCTCACGCAAAGTAAGGAGACAGGCCAGACGGCGGTGGAAGGGTGGTGCAGCCAGCACATGCCCGGCATCTTGAGGCCGCCTCCCTGACTCATGGCCAACCAGGTGCCTTGTTCACTGAGGTGAGGACTAGGGCCCAGTACTTGGCCAGAGGGAGAAGTTTCCAGTCACTTGGGCTGGGGGTCCTGGGCTGGGAGGCTTGGCGGGGACCACCTGACTCCAGCTCTACCTTCCAGCAAAGTGCTGAAAGGATCAAGTGTCCCCGTGGGACATCATGAGCTAGGTGCTCAGACAGACCCCTGGGAGGTGGGCAGTGGGGGGACATGAAAGCCTGGCGGGTGTAGGGAGTGGCCTCCCCCCCATCTGTTTCCCAGGTGGCCTTCCTGGAGCAGGGGGTATTCAAGGCCCTCAGTGGTGGTGGAGCCTGGAGCAGAGTCACTGGTATGTAAAACGTTCAGAACAACCAAATCCACAGAGAAAATGGGGAATGGAGAGGGGCGGTGATTGCTAGTGGACGTGGGACTTCTTTTACAGGGGTGAGAATGTTTTGGCACTGGAAAGAGGTGACAGCTGGACGACCTGTGAGTGGACGGAAAGCCCAGAACTGTCCACTGTAAATGGACAGACTGCAGAGAGTGTTGGAGATGGCTCACCGAGATGCTTGTCAACAAGAGACATTGCACGGCCCAGTGACGGCTGCCGACTGTGGTGACAGCGCCGGGTGCGCATGGAGAGAGCTCTGCTGTCCTCTTAACTGAGGTTGGACGTGAAGTAAACAGCCACACAGTTCATGTTTCCTGGCTGTGACGGGGTGTGGAAGGAAAGCGTCTGGGTGGACAAAGAGGAGGAAACCAGCAAGCATCCGCTGCAGATCAGGAGCTGTGTGCTGAAGACTGCGCTTTCCAAAAACATCCATGGTGGGGAACAGCCACTGAGACAACACCTGCTCTCTCTTGCAAGAAAGTTCAGTGTACGTGAGAGAGGACACGGCTCAGAGGTGGTGCTGGTGGGGTCGTGAGGTTGACAGCACCCCCGGATGCCACCCGGTGGGTCGAGGAAGGTGTCAACTTCCTGTGCCAGGAGCGTGCCCTGGAGCCTTCACACACGTGAGGGTCCTGCCCCCAGGAGACACTGGGATGATGGGGGGGGCTCCTGGCATCGAGGGGGTGATGCCAGGGAGGCAGCTCCACACCCCACAGCACCCAAGATGCCCCCCACAGAGGATGATAAGCCCCAGTGCCAGCAGCACTAAGGGGGACAACTGGTCCAGAGAGCCTTCCCAGGAGGGAGCAGGAGGAAGCATCAGGAATGTCTCTGTAGGTAAAGTGTTAATTGCTCAGCTGTGTCTGACTCTTTTCAACCCTGTGGACTATAGCCCATCATGCTCCTCTGTCCATGGAATTCTCCAGGCAAGAATACCATGTGGGTGTCCATTCCCCTCTCCAGAGGATCTTCCCAACCCAGGGACTGAACCCAGGTCTCCTGCACTGCAGGTGAATTCTTTACCATCTGGGCCACCCAGGAAGATCCACCTGGGAAGACCTCTCCAGAGATGAATAACTGACTGCCTTCATGTCAGCAAATAGCCACCATCTGCGTTCCTGTCATGTGATGGAGTGACCCAGTATTTCAATGGTGGGATTCATGTCCACTTAATGGAAAAAAGCTGGACAGCCCTCAGGTGGCCACTGCGTTCCCACTTCCTGGTGGTCACACCCTGGTGCCATTCCCTCCCAAGTGTGAGCAGCACCAATAAGTGGGGCAATAGTTATGTTGGGTTGTAATGCCCGTCTGGCTCACTGTCTCTCTTGTTGGCTCTGATGAAGCACGTGGCCATGCGGGGGTGGCCCGCGTGGCAAGGGCCTGAGGGTGGCCTCTGGTTGACGGCCAGTGAGAAACTGAGGCCCTCAGTACTGCAACTGTAGGGAGCTGAACTCTGCCAACAACCACGAGAGCATCAAATAGAGTAGGATCTCTCGTAGTTGGGCTTCCAGGTGAGACCTGCCCCCTCCAAACCCAGTCTCACTGCCACCTTAACTGCAGCCCAGGAAGGGGGATGCAGCTGGCCAGGGCCTGGACTCCTGCCCCATGGGAACTGTGAGATTGCAAATGTGCACTGTCTCAAGTTGTTCTGTGTGTGGTGTTTTGTTATATAGCACTAGCTGACTAATACAGTGATTCCATTATTAATAACTAACTAACAGCTTCTCTTAGGAGAAGGCGATGGCACCCCACTCCAGTACTCTTGCCTGGAAAATCCCATGGACGGAGGAGCCTGGTGGGCTGCAGTCCATGGGGTTGCAAAAGAGTCGGACACAACTCAGCGACTTCACTTTCACGCACTGGAGAAGGAAATGGCAACCCACTCCGGTGTTCTTGCCTGGAGAATCCCAGGGACAGGGGAGCCTGGTGGGCTGCTGTCTTTGGGGTCGCACGGAGTCAGACATGACTGAAGTGACTTAGCAGCAGCAGCAACAGTCAGGACACTTCCCTTAAAATCTGGGCTCTTAAATAAACCCATGCAGCTATGGGTACCTTATTTTTGACAAAGGAGGCAAGAATATACAATGCGGCAAAGACAGCCTCTTCAATAAATGATTCTGGGAAAACTGGACAGCTACATGTTAAAGAATGAAGTTAGAACATTTCCTAACACCATACACAAAGATAAACGCAAAATGGATTAAAGATCTAAATGTAAGACCAGAAACTATAAAACTCTTAGAGGAAAACATGGGCAGAACACTCGATGACATAAATCAAAGCAAGATCCTCTGTGACCCACCTCCTAGAGTAAGGGAAATAAAGCAAAAGTAAACAAGTGGGACCTGATTAAACATAAAAGTTTTTGTACAGCAAAGGAAACTATAAGTAAGGTGAAAAGACAACCCTCAGAATGAGAGAAAATAATAGCAAATGAAACAACTGACAAAGGATTAATTTCCAAAATATACAAGCAGCTCAAAAAACTCAGTACCAGAAAAACAAACAACCCAATCAAAAAGTGGGAAAACGACCTAAACAGACATTTCTCCAAAGAAGACATACAGATGGCTAACAAACGTATGAAAAGATGCTCAACATAGCTCATTATTAGAGAAATGCAAATCAAAACTACAAAGAGATATCACCTCACACCAGTCAGAATGGCCGTCATTAAAAAGTCTACAAACAATCAATGCTGGAGATGGTGTGGAGAAAAGGCGACACTCTTGCACTGTTGGTGGGAGTATAAATTGATACAGCAACTATGGAAGATGGTATGGAGAGTCCTTAAAAAACTAGGAATAAAACTACCATATGACCCAGCAATCCCACACCTAGGCATATACCCTGAGGAAACCAAAATTGAAAGAGACACAGGTATCCCAGTGTTCACTGCAGCACTATTTACAATAGCTAGAACATGGAGAAGGAAATGGCAACGCACTCCAGTGTTCTTGCCTGGAGAATTCCAGGGACGGCAGAGCCTGGTGGGCTGCCGTCTATGGGGTCGTACAGAGTTGGACACGACTGAAGCGACTTAGCAGCAGCAGCAGAACACGGAAGCAACCTAGATGTCCATCAACAGATGAATGGATAAAGAAGTTGTGGTACCTATCCACAATGGAATATTACTCAGCCATAAAAAGGAATGCCTTTGAGTCAGTTCTAATGAGGTGGATAAACCTAGAACCTATTATACAGAGTGAAGTTGAATCAGACAGAGAAAGATAAATACTGTATTCTAACACATATATACAGAATCTAGAAAAATAGTACTGAAGAATTTATTTACAGGGCAACAATGGAGAAATAGACATAGAGAATAGGCTTATGGACATGGGGAGAGGAGAGGAGAGGGTGAGATGTAGTAAAGAGTAACATGGAAACTTAACCATATATAAAATAGATAGCCAACGAGAATTTTCTGTATGTCTCAGGAAACTCAAATAGGGGCTCTATATCAACCTAGAGGGGTGGGATGGGGAGGGAGATGGGAGGGAATTTCAAAAAGTAGGGGATATATGTATACCTACGACTGATTCATGTTGAGGTTTGATGGAAAACAGTAGAATTTTGTAAAGCAATTATCCTTCAGTAAAAAATAAATTAATTTTTAAAAAACCTGGGCTCTTGGGCTTTCCTGGTGGTCCAGCGGTTAAGACTCCGAGCTTCTACTGCAGAGGGATGGATTTGATTCCTGATCGGGGAAGTAAGATTCTGCATCCTGCACAATAGGGCCAAAATTTTTTTTTAATAAAAAAATATCTGGGCCCTTCCCCCTCATGCAGAGGTATCCATTCTGGAGAAAGTTTAGTATATTTCTATTGGCTGAGAGTTAGTTAACCTCAGACTATTAATTTCTAGTTTCACTGCTGTCCTGTAAGCCCTGACAGTTGATTTTTTGTTCTTTTTTTTGTAACACAAGTGCCTGACTTACACGCTTTGATTGCCAAGGTACCCACTTCAAAGATGGCATCTGGAATAAACACCTTGCAGCCAATAAGGTGGCTTGTTAAAAACCAGGTGACCTCCCCCACTGAGTTAGAGATCTCAGTTGGTATGCATAACTGACCATTTGGACTGCTTGCTTTTTCTCTTCTCACACTTTAAACTCCTGCTAGTATGTTTGGAATTCACCAATAAATAGTGAGCCTGTGGAACCTAGGCCCCCACCCTCAATCCCAATAAAACCAGAACCAGACTCCCCAGCTCTCTCTCTGCCCAAGACCTTGCTGTGTGGGCCCAGGTCCTATAAGTAATAAACTTTTTTTTTTTTTTCCTAAAAGTTTCCTGATAGTTATTGCAGGTTGTCCTGCAATCGTAGTAAGACCCACAGGAGCTGGTCCAGCCACAACACTGGTTTTCAAGAAGCTGAAACCCACTTACAACAATCACCTTCTGATTAGAGGTGACAGCCTGTACAGTTTGGGGTATTATCTCATATATTTTTGGAATTTGACATTTTTCCTATAGTCAAAAAGATCATCAATTAAAAAAGAAAATCAGTTTTTACAAATGCTTTGACAATAGTCTAGCAAAAATAGAATTTCTCCAGTTTAAATTTAAAACACTGATAGCAAATAAACTTTAATAAATGAACTATGTATAAAACATCTTATGTTTAATAATATTTAATACATTAATTTGTAAATTAATTATAGGAAACAAAGTAATATGTTAAGAAATCAATATATCATTTTATAATTAATCTATCCATAAATTTATATATTGATATGTTGTTGTTTAGTTGCTAAACTGTGTCTGGCTCTTTTCCGACCCCCTGGACTGTAGCCTGCCAGGCTCCTCTGTCCATTGGATTTCCCAGTCAAGAATACAGGAGTGATATATTGATACATCACTAAATTAATACATTTTCTTAGCTGGCAGGAGAAGTAACTATAAATGTTTAATAAATCATTCTGCCATGTTTTCCTTGAATTTCTTTTTTTTATTGAACTATAGTTGATTTTAAAAGTTGTGTTCATTTCAGGTGTACAGCAAATTGATTCAGTTATATGTATGTGTGTGTGTTTTCAGATTCTTTTTCGTTAAAGCTTATGACAAAATGTATAGTTCCCTTTATTTTCTTTCCTGGCCATGCTGTGTGTCTTGCAGGATCTTAATTCTTTGACCAAGGACTGAACCTGAGCCCTTGGCAGTGAAAGTGCACAGCCCTAACCATTGGGCAACCAGGGAACTCCCAAGTATAGTTCCCTTTGCTATACAGTAAGTTCCTGTCATTAATTTCTTTTAAAAAATATTTACTTATTTGGCTGCATAGAGTCCTAGTTGCAGCATATGGATCTTTAGTTATGGCACTGAGGATCTTTAGTTGTGGACTCTTAATTTTAGAATGTGGGATCTCGTTCCCTGACCAGGGATGAAATCCAGGGCCCCTGCATTAGGATTACTGAGTCTTAGCCAGTGGACCACCAGGGAAGTCCCTGATTATCTATTTTATATATATAGTGTGTATCTATTAATCCCATACTCTTAATTTATCCCTCTTCCTATTTCCCCTTTGGTAACCATAACTTTGTTTCCTCTGTCTGTGGGTCTACTGTTGTTTTGTAAATAAGTTCACTGGTATCATTTTCTAAGTCTTCCTTGAATTTCTATTTCATTTAATGTATTTCAATACATAAAGTTTTCTAACTATTTTCCCTATAGCGATATTAATCAGGAAACTTGGTCAAAATAAGTATACTGTTTCCTGTATGTATTAATATTGCAATCACTGCTTTTTCATGGTTGGCTTTTCTTAGATATAACCTGGCCTTATCTACTTTGAACTGTGCCATGCCATTTATATAAGAACTTTATTGGGATAGAAGTCACATGAGATTCTCCCAAGGTAAGCATACAGCCCAGGGGTTAGGATACACAGAACTGTTTAGGTCTGTGTGAAAAGAAGAAAATGCTAAGATCACGGTTTTACTTTGTGACACTCTCATATTTTACTAGGAGAATCAACCTCAATTTCAGGGGTTAGCCAACTTTTTCCATGAAGGCCCGAGAGTGGCTGTTTTCAGCTTCTGTGTGACAACTGCCCCTTGTATTATATAGGTGATATACAGGTGAACGTGCAGGGTCAGGTACCAATAAAACCTTATTTATGAAACCAGGTGGGGACTCCATATAGCCAAGCCTGGTCTATGACTGCTGCCTTAGTTTTCCATGAACTAATCCTGTATATGCTTTAAAATATTCATCTTTGCTGTTTACTGTATTTTCTATCTTTTGTAGCTGCTGTTATTCCTGTCTTTGTCCCTCTAGTTAATTTCAAAGGATGCATATTATTTTACATTTTACTACTGGTTAGTCATATATATATGTGTGTGTGTGTGTATATATATAGTGATAATTGGTGAAATTAAGTTCACTGTTAATATATATTATCATATATTATATTAATATATATAATACACAATCATATATACTAATACATAATACATCATTATGTATTAATATATATATATATATAGACAGAACAAACAATTTTGCCAATTACCATCATCTATGAAACAGCATCTAGGGATTTCCCAGATTGGCCAATGGTAAGGGCTCCATGCTTCCGTTGCAGGGGGCACCAGTTCCATCACTGGTCAGGAAACCAAGATCCCACATACTGCGTGGCGTAGCCAAAAAATAAAAATAAATAATAAATAAAATTGAAAAAAAAAAAACAGGCTGTTTATAAAGATACAACTAGAGGAATATTATTGTAGCCATAAATAGTGGCAACAACCCAGAGGGGCTTTGTCAACTTGGAGGCACCTATAAAATGCATGCTCAACAGAGGAATGAATCTATTTGGGCTTTTTCTTTTCTTTCTTTTTGATGTGTACCATTCTTAAAGTCTTTATTGAATTTGTTACAATACCTCTTCTGTTTTATGTTTTGTGTTTTTTTGGCTGATAGGTATGTGGGATCTTAGCTCCCCAACCAGGTATGGAACTTGTACTCTCTGCATTGGAAGGCAATGTCTTAACCAGTGGACTGCCAGGGAAATCCCTGTCTGGGCTTTTCCAAGTCCTCCATCTGTCCCCAGAGCCATCTTCCCCTCTTCAACCCCACACGGTCCCTCCTTTTGGTGGTCAAGACGCAAACCACTTATCAAATTCCAGACTTCAGTCAATCTGTATGAATTGGAAAAGGATTCAAATTGTCTCTACCTTAAAAAAAAAGTCTCTATCTTGACCTTTGTTCTGACTCAGGAACAACTTGTAGAAGCAGTGCCAACCAACAGTAGTAGAAAATGGGAGTCGTGGAGACGACTGACGAGGGCTAGTGTGAAGGAGCTGAGGATGTTTTCTGTTTAGCTGATCTTGAATTAGAATTTCAACAGCCCCTGTGGCTAGTGGCTGCCATATTGAATAGTACCAGTCAAGGACAATGCCTGCCCCAGTTTGGAAGTTTCCAGTAGCAAGGGGGTTCCTGATCTTCTGAGATGGCCCTACTGTGACCCCACTTTCTTCTTCTCCACTTTCTGGAAGAACACCCCTTCTGGGTTATTCTGCCTTCTTTGTCACGTCCATTGTGATGACTCAGATCCACAGCCATGCCTCAGTGGTGGCCAGGAGGGAACAGGGCCAGCTGGTTTTGTCCAAGAAACACAGCTGGTTCCTTTAGCCACTGCCTCCTCTGGCACCATTCCAGACACCATTTCCCACAACCTCTCCTGGTTGAACAAGTTTTGGGGTGAACTGTCCTGTTAGGATGAGTGATTACCAGGCCTGTGGAGGGAAGGGTTGCCCAGAAGCTAGCCTGGCTAATCTTTGCATTCCAGGCAGCCCAAGTCAGTAGGTCCCAGGAGTTCATTGTATGAAACACTTCCTTCCAAAGGGTGCATGAGTTCCCCGTGGCAGCCCTAACAAGTCAGCAAACTCATTGGCTTAAATAACACTAACTTATTTCCTTAAAGTCCTGGAGGTCCGAAGTCCAACTCGAGCCTCAAGGGGCTAAATCCAGGCGTAGGCAGGGCTGGTCCCTCTGGAGGCTCCAGGGAGCACCGGTTGCTGCCTTTCCCAGATTCTAGAGGTGCCTTATCCCTGGCTCGCGGCCTCTGCCTCCATCCTCATAGCCAGCAGCACAGCATCTCCCTCTGACCCTCCCCCCGCCTCTTATAAGGACACTGTGATGACACTGGGACCCCAGGAATCCAGCATCTCAGGGGCCTATACTTAACCCCTCCTGCAAAGTCTCCTCTGCCCATGAAGTGACATGTTCACAGGTACCAGGACCAGGACCAGGACAACTTTGGGGGCTGTTGTTCCAAATAACGGCAAATAGCTCCCCAGACTTTAAACTGGTCCTGGAAGTCTCTGTGGTGTATTTGCAAAATCCAGGGGTAAGGAAACACAGGCTTCATTAGAAAGTATTTATTTCCAAGTAACCAGGAGTCCCCTGAAGACACTCTCTCCCTGTGATGGAGACGGCGCGCCCTCTAGGGGAAGGAAGCCACACACCGGGCTGGAATCCACCGGATCCACAGCTTCTCATAAGACTGCTCTGTTGGCCCCAGGACCCCTGAGAGTAACACAATCCCATATTTTGCATGTAAGAGATGTCTGGGGTAAACTCATGTGCTAAGGTCACAGGATACCTAGGATGGAGAAAACACCCCTGTTTGTTCCCTCTCACTCTACTCTTCTGCACCCAGTTCAAAGTTTTCTGGAACGTTTTTATGTTGCAAAGAGGCAACAGTTAAAATCACTTGATCTCAGCCAAAAGGCTGAGAAGCGACAACAGTTAAAATCACGTTTGCTCAGTGTCTAGAGCAATGCGAGAGAAAGCAGAAGCCGGGGAGAGGTGGGTGCCTTCTCAGTCTGTTTTCCAGATGCAGGGCACCCTGTGAAATTCTAGTCCCACCAATATGCTGTGCGTCTGATCATCTACTCGGGCACTCTGGGGGCCACAAACCGTTGTGACGGCGAAGATTTCTTTGCCCCTTGGACAAGGGCACCTTGGTGACAACTGTGGTGATGTGTCCTAACTCTAGGAAGACAAAAATGACAGTCATCAGCTGCAGATAAGGAGACTGGTTTATTCTGATGTCCCTGTGGGAATACCCACAGGTGCACGAGGGTGGGCAGGGGACTCTCTCCCCTAGTCGCACTGCCTTCCTTGACCTGGCTGGTGACTTGGAGAGGCACAGTGGTTACGGCGTTTGGTTGTGGTTCTGCATCTAAAAGGAGCTACATTCGATTGGCTGGTTTCATAAAGTCCTTCCAGGCCTCCAGGAGCAGGGCCGGCAGCTTCTGAAGGACTGAGGCCCAGGTTGCGTTCGTTAATTGCACTTGTTCAGTGTCGGTGGTGGGCCCTCTCCCTGACAGCTCGAGGTAACTTGGAACCAGCGTGGCCTGGGCAGGTAGGGTTGCCATGGCCAAAGGCCACCAAGGCTGCTGCTCATGGGCAGGGAGGTGGCTGGTGGAGTGCCCCCGCTCCAGCTTCTGCAGGGAGAAGGTGCTGGGGTTTGGTCCCAGAGTCCTGGGGTGGGGGGGGGCCAGGTGGCACACAAAGGGTTTCCATATGATGTTGGCAGGCATTAGGTGAAATTCAGAGGTTGTACACCCAGGGAGAGGTGCTCCCTGGGAGAGTCACCCTGTATTCATGGCAAAAAGGGGACATTTGTCTAGAGGGCAAGGGGAAGACTATAGGTAAAAAGCTTTTTCTTTTTCTCCTAGTAACATCTCACAGCAGTTGTATATGAAACTATAAAAATTCACTCTTTTATGTGACATGAAGGGGCCCCAAGAAATGTGGGATGCAGGCGCAGGCTTGGGAAACTGATGGATGAGCCCAGGGTCCTGGAGGAACGGCAGACAGAAGTGGCTAGGGGAGGACGTAGGGAGGACAGAAGCCAGGTGCTCGTACCGCTCAAAACCAGACCTGGGCCATGGTGGGAAGTGCTGCACGGCCATGGCCTTGCTGACTGGGCCCCAGAGCCTGTGGCCGAGCATGCTGGCTGGTCGGGAGACGGACCCAAAGTGGGCCAGCCTCCAGGCAGATGCAAGTGGTTTCCAAACAAAGTGGGTTTTCCTGGTTGCTCACAACACAGAGAATCACAGAGTTCAAATTCCATCTCCCTCATGATGTGACGGCTGAGGAGACTGGGGCCCAGAGAGGACCGGACTAATGGCTGCTGCCACCTTGGAACTGGAGAGAGGATGCAACCCTGACAGCCCAGAATCTGCTGGGCTAGAAAACACTGGTCCCTGTGCAGGAGATGTGGCGCGTAGCCGCAGCAGGCCCCCAGGGCGTGGCCGCAGAGAGGACAGGGCCGAGGGCTCTCAGTGGCACATCCGTGCGGTCATTTCTTTCTGTTAAGAACAAGCAGGACATCAGGAGTCACAAAGGTAAGTCGGAGTGCGTGGTCTCAAGGGGCCCACGGGCATCATTTAACACAAACCTTACTAAACAGGGCATAGACAGCATGTGCCTCAGGCCAGGCGGCAGGCTCTTTATGAGAAGGGTCACAGTTTCTGCCTCCAGAAAGAACTCTAAGCGTCAATGCAGGAGAAAGGACCACAGGATCAGGATACTAAGTGAAAAACCATGAGCGTATCATAAAACTGCCCACGACTATTTTCCATATTTGGTGAGATTCACATAAAATGAACTGTCCTCAACGGTGGACAACCCCTACCTCTACCTGGTTCCAGAACATTCCACTACCCCAGAGGGAAACCCCTTCCCTACTAGCCAGAGCCTACAAGAGAATATACAAACACGAAAAAACTATGTTGAGATGTTTTTAGAGATTTTTAAAAGTTGTCAAAGATAAGCCTTTTACAAAGACCCAAAGCAATGAAAGGAATCAGGAAAAAAGGTCACATGTAAAGCAAATTGGTGCCACCACTATGGAGAATACAGAGGTCCCATAGATTGATTCAGCCATCCTACTTCTGGGCATGTATCCAGAGAAAACTATAATTTGAAAAGATAAATGTACCCTAATGCTCACAGCAGCACTATTTACAATAACCAAAACATGGAAACAAGCTAAATGCCTACTGACAGAGGAGTGGAGAAAGGAGACGCAGCGCAGCTATACAGCAGACTGTTATTCAGCCATGAAAAAGAGTGAACTAATGCCATTTGCAACAACATGGATGGACTTGAAGGGCTTTATGCTTAGCAATGTGAGTCAGAGAAAGACAAACACGACGTGATGTCACTTCTAGGTGGAATCTAAAGTATGGCACAGATGAACTCATTTATGAAACAGAAACAGACTCAGACATAAGGGGGAAAAGAAATAGGGATAAATTAGGAGTTTGGGATTAACAGATACACACTACTATATATAAAATTGATAAACATTTAAGTCCTGCTATATAGCACTGCTGCTGCTAAGTCGCTTCAGTCGTGTCTGATTCTGTGCGACCCCATAGACGGCAGCGCACCAGGCTCCCCCGTCCCTGGGATTCTCCAGGCAAGAACATTGGAGTGGGTTGCCATTTCCTTCTCCAATGCATGAAAGTGAAAAGTGAAAGTGAAGTCACTCAGTCGTGTCCGACTCTTAGCGACCCCACGGACTGCAGCCTACCAGGCTCTTCCGTCCATGGGATTTTCCAGGCAAAAGTACTGGAGTGGGGTGCCATTGCCTTCTCCAGCTATACAGCACAGGGAACTATATTCAGTGTCCTGTGATAAACCATAATGGAAAAGATTATGAAAAAGAATACATGTATAACCGAGTCACAGTGCTGTACACCTGAAACCAACACAAGGTTGTAATCAAGTGTACTCAAATAAAAGGCCTCCCAAACAGGCCCACATGGAGCCCAGGGTCCTGCCAGGAAAGGTACAATTGGGGCGGGATATCCAGAGTGATGATCTTGTCTCCCAGGAACAGACCCGTATACTCAGGTACCACCCGGTCCCTGGAAGGTTGTGGCATTTCTGAGCTTGGGGAGATGTTCCCACTTCTTATAATGACACCCATGAACAGTGGCAGCAGCTGGTGGGCACTGGGAGAGCAACCACCTGTGCCCTCTGACCTTGCAGGTCCTGCTCAGAGCCATCTGGGTAACACAGTATGGCATACGGGCTCCATGTCACAGCCCACGGGATCTGACTCAGGCACCTGAAATCTCCCATTTCTGGGGACGTGGGGTAGTCAATACTGACCAATTCGGCAAATCCCCCCAGACAGAAAGTGGGTGAGTGGTTGCAGGGGCTGAGGTGGGGGTCACTGCTGATGTGGAGAAGACTGCTTTGAGGGTTGTGAAAGGTTCTGGAACTGGACTGAGGTGAGGGTTGCAGGACCCTGTGAATGTACTAAACACAACTGAATTGTTCGTTTTTACATCAGTGGTTTTACCACATGTAAAGTTTACCTCAATTAAAACCAGAAAAAGAAGTAGCTCCTTGTTCTCCTGCCGCTGCAGCAGGAGGGATGGGCACCCCCACAGAGAAGCGGGGGCAACTGCAGGCAGGCGCCTCTTTGGGCCACTGTAACGAAGGGACCCCATGCACCCCTTGCCTACCCGACGACGCTCCCCGCTCACCAGTGGCTCCAGCTCCTTGGTGTCGATAAGGCCGAACTCAGTGACAAAGTAGTAGAAGTGCTTGTAGCAGGTGTTGACGTGAGCCTCGGAGCCCAGCTGCGCAATGCGGTCGAAGTGGTGGATGTACACGTGCACGAACACGCGGAAGAGCCGAGACAGGATCTTCTTCACCACCTGCAGGAAGTTCTTGGGGAACGGCGTGCCTGCGGGGCGATGAGCATGGCTCAGCTTCCCTTCCCTTCCCTTCCCTCCAGGACCTGCGCCTCTCTGCCCCAGACAGCACCGGGGGGCAGGCAGGGGCAGTCCTGCAGGCCCAGACGTCCTGCCCTTCTCACCCTCCGCGTCTGCCCGGCAGTGGACCTGACATCCCGCTTCCGGGCGGCTCACAGGCTTCTGTGTCTATTTCTGGTTACATTTATTTTTTGGATAGGAACTGGGCGATGCATAAAAACCAATGTTCTGGACTTTGATGCTTTTCCCTTAATATATTTATGTCGTTCCATCTAAGTATGCTTCATGGTACTGCTTACATTTGAACATACACATCCTAACTTAATTGCATGCACATCCTAACTTAATTGCATACATACATACATGCACCTTGTTTTTCTATTACTGAAATACATTTTATTTCTATTTTTCAATTTTTAAAAAAATTTTTAAAATTGTGGTTAAGACTTGTCGACCCAGCTGGGGGTGGCCCTCTGGCGTCAGGCACATTCATGGGCTGCACCAACATGCCCCTCCCCACCTCGAGTGTCCTCCTCAGCCCAGGGGACAGATGCCATGCACTCACACCACATGACCAGCGCTACCGGGGGCTGCCCAGGAGCAGGATGGACAGGTCCTGCGTCCTTCACGAGAGGGGCTCCACCCAGCCTGTGGACAGCCAGCCTGTGGACAGCCACAACACTCTGGGATGCACTCACAGAAAATGGAATGGCAGCTGCTGGTAGGCAAGCAAATCTCCAAAGACATCCAAGTAGGTGCTCAGGATCTGTGTGCTCAGCAGCTCAAGGGGCGGTGTCAGCGGCCAGTCAGGGACAACTAGCCTGAGTGAGGGCTTCTCACGCCAGAGGCAGGTCCCAGGGTGTCGAGGCACGAGGCAAACGGGAAAGACCTTCCCCAAGACCGACCGTCATGCTCCTGGCCAGCTCCCTCCTGTGTGTATGCGTGTCCCATACTGCTGATGGCACTGGTGCTCCAGGCTGGGTGTCTGGGGATGTTCTTTTGCAGAAGGCTTGTTCAGCACCAGTGAGGCCTCTGGGTTTCCTGCCTCCATCCAACAGGAGAAAAGAGCTAAACAGAAGGAATGCTTGACTCTTTTTTAAACTAATTTAAAAAATTTTTGTGCTAGGGTTTCGTTGCTGAGCACAGGTTCTCTTGAGTTGTGTGTGCAGGCTTCTCATTGCGGTGGCTTCTCTTGTTGCAGAGCACAGGCTCTAAGTGCATGAGCTCAGTAGCTGAAGCCCACAGGCTTAGTTGCTCTGCCGCATGTAGGATGTTCCCAGACCAGGGATCGAACTCGTGTTTCCTACATTGGCAGGTGGATTCTTAACCATCAGGGAAGTCCAAGAATACTTGACTCCTGGGTAAAACCATGTTCACAGGACATCTGAGGCTCACCTGCCATCCGTGAAGACCCATGAAACTTGAGTGGTGGGACAGTGGCCTTGAGGGCATGAGGACCCCCCATAAGGGAAGGTCTCCTCAGCGTTGGGAGGTCAGAGGGAACCAGAGCCTATGGCAGGCAGAGGAAGGTAGCACAGCACATACCCAGCATCTGCCACACAGGATCCTGGGCCCAACTAGGCTAGGGCCCCACAGTGCCCCCTTTCCTGGGGGGGATGGGAGTCACTGAGGTCCTCCTGGGTCATCCCAGGTGGAGAGGGAGCAACAGCCCCATAGGAGAAGGGCCTGGACACAGGATCTTCTGGGACTGCACTGCCCACGCCTGCAAGATGCCCTCACATGGAGTCACAAACCTGGCCCACCACCCACTTCTGCAGGTAAGTTTTACTGGAACGCAGGCCTACTCCTCATGCACACTTTTTTACATGTCATCCATGATGGCTTTTGGGTTGTACGGCAGATCTGAGTATCCGAGGCAGCCCATCTGGTCCTTTATGGGAAAAGCGTGTGGACAGATCTCGGGTCTAAACTCTAGAGTAGCCAGGTGGCTTTGGGGCTAAGTGGATGCTCAGGCATGGAAGCACCAGCGTGGGGGGCAGGATGAACTTTTGGACCTGTGCTTTCTCTGTTTGGCCACAGATCTAGCCCTGAAGGGCACGGGAGGCGCCTGTTCTGAGCAGCACCGCAAACAAGCAAAGAGAACCACTTCAGTCCACTGGGGGTGGGGGTGCGGGTGGAACCAGGCTGAGGGGCGGAGCTGGCCCTGGGGTCTGTGGACAGGGCTGGAAGATACGGCCTGGGCCAGGCAGCTCCTACCCTCTGCTGGGCAGCTGGGTGACATCTGCCCAGTTCATTTCTCTTGCTCTTTTCCTGCTCTCCTTTCTGGTGTATGAGCACTGACTCGAGGCAGCTCTGAGTTCTAGGAAGTGGACCCTGCAGGGCCTCAGATGGTCCCAGCAAAGCCTTGACTCAGGATGACAGCAAGAAGGTGCAGACTTGGACCCAGGAACCTGACAGGGGACTGCCCAGGAATCTGTTTCGGGAAATTGATGAGTGTGGGATGGCCTTTTCCCAGGTGGGTCCCTGGAAGCCCCTTGCCTGAGTCAACGTGGTTCACTGTACGGACAGTGAGTGAGGCCTGGGGGTGAGAAACTCAATGAAGCACGCAGCATGCCAGCAGCCCAAAGCCAGGCCTGAGGCCTGCTCACCAGTCAGCCTACCAGGACTCCAAGCAGCCCCGGTGAACATGAGAATAACATCTGCTGTCTCCTGGGGCCGCTCAGTGGCTCAGGACAATTCTCTCCCAGTTCCTGAGGCCAGAGTCCACATGGTGCCGAGCTGGAGTCCAGCTGTGGGCAGAGCTGGGTCCTCCACAGGCTCCAGGGAAAACCCAGTCCCATCTTTTCTGGGCTTATGGTCCCTTCTTCCTCCCATCACCTCACCACCTTCTGCCTCCCTGGGCAACGAGTCTCCCTCTGCCCCCTCATTAGGACCTTGTGATGACATTTAGGGCTCACTCAGATAATCCAAAACTGTCTATCTCAAGATCCCTTAACTCTGTGTTTAGTCGCTCAGTTATCCCATGGAGTACAGCCTGCCAGGTTCCTCTGTCCATGGAATTCTCCAGGCAAGGATACTAGAGGAGATAGCTATTCCCTTCTCCCAGGGATTGAACCTGGGTCTCCTGCACTGCATGTAGATTCTTTTTTTTTTTTTGCATGTATATTCTTTAAAATCTGAGCCACCAGGGAAGCCTTTGCTTGAAGCAAAATGTGTCCCTTCACACACAGGAGCATCACTCAGTCATGAAAAGGAGAGAAGCCCTGACACTTTCTTTAAAATCTGAGCCACCAGGGAAGCCTTTGCTTGAAGCAAAATGTGTCCCTTCACACACAGGAGCATCACTCAGTCATGAAAAGGAGAGAAGCCCTGACACTCGCTACCACGCGGATGGACCCTGAGAACACAACGCTCAGTGTGAGAAGCAGACACAGGACACACAGGGTATGATTCCACCAATGGGAAACGTTCAGAATAGGCAAAGCCACAGACACAGACAGTGGGTTCCTGGTGGTCAGGGGCTGGGGAGGTGGTGCGGGTGACTGCTGAAGGGGATGGGGCTTCTTTTAGGGTGATGGACTTTTTTTCCTTGGCTGTGCAGGGTCTTCACTGCTGCATGTGGGCTTTCTCCAGCTGCAGTGTGCAGGCTTCTCTTGTTGCAGAATATGGGCTCTAGAGTACAGACTCAGTAGTTGTGGGGCACAGGCTTAGCTGCCCCTCAGCATGTGGGATCTTCCCAGACCAGGGATGGAACCCGTGTCCCCTGCCTTGGCAGGCGGATTCTTAACCACTGGGCCAGGGAAGCCTCCAGGGAGATGGATTTAGGTAGAGCTGATAGCTGCACGACACTGTGAATGTACTATAACACCACTGAACTGCATTTTTTAAATTTGCCTTACCATGTAGCATGTGAGGTCTTAGTTCCCCAACTGTGCCCCATGAAGCAGAAGCACGGAGTCCCAACCACTGGACCACCAGGGAAGCCCCTGAACCATGTACTTTAAATGGGTGGATGTAGTGGTGTGTGGACTCCATCCCAATAAAGTTGACCCTAAAAGAACACAAAAGCGCAGAGACTCACCGACGTTGGTAGGGAAGATGTCCTCATTGTTGATCTGCACCTCAATCCAGTCCATGAGCAGGTCCATGTAGCGGGGGGCTGACAGTGCCGTGGGCCGCCGGAACTTGTGCTCGTCCTGCCAACGGTACTCATACTTGGGGCCGCCCGACATGATGGGGCAGGAGCGCTCGGTGCAGCCGTCACTGATGGTGCCGTAGATGAGGTTGACGCGGTTGAAGAAGTCCACCACGTGCACGGCCACCCAGTCGTTGAGCTCCTCGCCTGCGGGCAGCTGCACCGCCAGCTTCAGGTCCAACCCTGCATTCAGCGAGGCCTGCGCCTTCTTGTGCAGCTCGAAGCGCTGGGTGCCTGGCTCAAACTTGCGCTTGGGCCGGAAGGTCTTGTCCTTGTTGAAGACCTGCTTTAGGAAGGGGTTGGACATCCTGG
Source organism: Oryx dammah (assembly GCF_014754425.2). NCBI lineage: Eukaryota > Metazoa > Chordata > Mammalia > Artiodactyla > Bovidae > Oryx > Oryx dammah. The sequence continues at coordinate 88,171,220 of NW_024070189.1, forward strand.
CCGCGTTCTCGGGACGCCCCCCACGAGGTTTCTGAGAGGAGGGCCGGGCAGGACGCTCACGACAGGAAGGTCACAGGGCCCCAGGGCTCCCTCAGACCTGGAACACACAAAAAGGAAACATCGTGACCCTTCTTGAAACCCTGTTCTAGAAGCACCAGCGGGTGGACTGGGGACCCTCCTGGGACTTGTGGTTTTGAGTTTCAACAAAAGGGCACACAGAACTGCCCCAGCACATCCCCTCTATGCCCAGAGGCTTTTGGTAAAGAGAAAGTTGCTGGCCCCACATGCCAACTGAGGGTGGGCCCCTCAGGCTAGGTGGCAGCCTCTGTGAAGAGATGTCCATAGCCAGGGATCTGTGAATGAATCTTATCTGGAAAGAGAGTCTTTGCAGACTGATTAAGGATCTTGGGTTGCCCTATTCCTGGACTATCCGGGCACCCCAAATCCAGTGATGAGTTTGTAAGAGGCCGTGTGATGATGGACACAGAGATGGAGACTCCAAGGACCAGTGGCACTGGTGGAGCTGGGAGGGAGCCCCAGGAGGAACTAGCTCTGCCCACAGCCTGACCGTGGGGCTTCTGGGCTCCAGGGCTGGAAGGGCGTTGACTCCTGCTGCCTCTCCTCCTCTCTGTGGCTCGTGTCACAGTCTCGTCTCTGGACCAGGGCCCTCCATAACGCCATGGGCCCTCAGCTCTCTAGCCTAACATCTGCACAGCTCCACGTCCAAGGGGCAGACAGGAATCTGGGGGACACTACCCACCCGGATGTACCACCTAAGTAAAGATGCCTCCACGAGTGGTCTGGTCTTGTGACAGATGCTGCTCACTTTGGGGACGAGGCCCCAGTGTAGGGGCTGCACTGCCACGGCCCTGCTCTGATGAACAGGCCCCTCCCAAGCCTCTGTTCTGTATTGTCTTCCCTGTCACATTGGGAGTAACAGACCCCACCGCAGGGGGTGTGAAAGGGTGAAATCAAGCACAAGGAGCCTGGGTCTGGCTCATACTTGGGACCAGTCACGCGCTGCTCCTTCACCATCACCACTCCAATGGCCACAATGGCCCACCGCCCCTTGTCTCCGTCTCTGGCTGGGGTAGATACGCTTTCCTGGGAGTGGACCTGGTCAGGACTGGGTTGGGTGGAGGTATCCTGGGAGCTCACCCAGGAGCAGCAGCAGAGGGGGAAGTGGGCCCAGGTTGGGGGAAGCGGAAGCACTGCCCAGGCTGGGCTCCAGCACACACAGCCCTGCCCTCCCGGTGAGATGAAAACCACTTGTAATGTTGTAATATACACGTAATGTTGTAATATACACGTAATGTTGTAATAAACACCTCTGGAGTCAGTTTCTTGGTCCTGGGACCTTGACCCTCCAGATCAAGCATGCCGTGCAGCAAATTGCGACAAACCGAGGGGCTTCGAACAGCCTACGTTCACAATCAGAAACTTCTGGACATTCCATGTCTGAAAGGACCTCGCGTGTCCTTGCACAGGGATCCCGTCACCCCCAGGGGACAATGTCATGCCACTAGGCTGACCTCAGTGATGGAGAAGCTGTGCTGGGGGATGGGCCTGAGTCAGGCAGGTCTGGTCACCTCAGCCCAGTTCACACATGTCTGCACCCATGTCCATGCTCCAGATGGGGCGACCAGGAAGGGAAGGACCTCAGCAGGCAGTTAGTAAGCGCTGAGTCACGACCCACCACATCCGGGAGCCCAGCATCTCCTGCAGGCTCGGCTCTTCTACACGTCGGCAGGTCGGAAATCAGACTGATCCCCATTGGCTCAGTGGCCGCCTTGAACCTCTGGGTTAATTCCAGAGGCTGGACAGATAATGTGAAGGGCACACACCAGTGTTCTAGCCAGGGTGTCCTGCCTGTAGAGCCAGGAATAATTCTGACTCTTGAGTTATGAGAAACTAACAAGAAAGAGGTTGCTCTGGTCTCAAGTGAGAAGGACGGCGGTAAGCTGGGCCCTCAGAGTACTTCTTCTGGAGCATGGAGTGTGGAGGGCGGGGTCCAAAGGAGGGGTCCAGCACCTCTCCCCTTGGGGCAGGCACAACCCTGACCCTACCTCCTTCCCCCTTCCGTGTCCTCCGCATGTCCACAGGGCCTGCTGACAGAGGCAGAGGCAGAGAGACGGGAGATGCTGCTCTGCTGACTGGGAGGATGGGGGGGCTGCAAGCCAGGGATGCGGCGCCTCTAGAAGCTGGAAAAGGCCGGAGCCGAAGCTCCCCCGGAGCCTCCGGAGGGACCGGCCCTGCCCACACCTGGATTTTAGCCCTGAGAGGCCTGAGCTGGACTCACCCTCTCGAACTGTAAGAGGATAATCTGTGTGGTTTGGGCTACAAAGTCTGTGGTGATTTGTTACAGCAGCCATTGGAAACTCAGACAGAGGCTACACAGAACATCTGAAGGAACACCAGGGAGGGTAACTCACAGCTGACACAACTGGGTCACTTGGGCCCTGGTTACACGCAGGCTGGGGACCATCCGTCCTCCCCACTGGTAGGTGAAGCCTGCTCATTCTTCTGGGCCCCACTTGACACTGTGGGTACTGGAAGGTTGATTCAAGGCAGCATGAACTATGCAAAACACAGAGGCTGAGCATCCAGGGATGGAGCCAGATGTAGGGAGCCCAGGGAGGAGGGGAGGGACCTGCCGCCCCCACGAGGACAGTGTAATCAAACAGGACAGTCAACAGGAGCCCTCCCGCGCTGCTGGGGTAATGTAAAATGGGGTGGCTGCTGAGGAAAAGAGCCCAGCAGTTTAGAACTGCAGTTACCGTCTCACCAGCAGCTCTCTCCTAAGTGTCCATCCAAGTGATAACACTTGTGGACGACACATGTCCACACAAAACCTTGTACGAAGTGTGTCCAGCAGCATGATTCCTAACAGCCAAAAGGTGGAGACACCCAAATGCCCAGTAGTGGGTGAGCTGATCCACACACGGAAGCATCACTCAGCCATGGAAGGGAGAGAAGCCCTGACACTCGCTACCACATGGACAGACCCTGAGGACACGGTGCTCAGTGAGAGAGGCAGACACAGAAGGACACACAGGTGTGACTCCGCTGATGGGAAACGTGCAGAGCAGACCGATCCGCAGACACAGGGAGTGGGTTCCTGGTGGTCAGGGGCTGGGGCAAGGGATGGGGTGACTGCTGACGGGAACAAGGTTTCTTCCTAGGTGACAGAATGTTCTGGAACTGGAGAGAGGTGGTGTTGCAGACAATGTGAATGGACTGAAAACAGTGGACTGCACACATGAAAGGCAGAGAGTCTGCTACATCAGTGAGAGCCAGGAAAGCTGTTATTTTTAAAGTAGGGTGAGGAGACAGAGCAAGAGTGGGCTGAAGTGCTGCTCTGGGAACCACAAAGAACAGGCCATTTCCCTCTGGGTTCAAGCTGGGGCCAGAACTGCCTGTAAAATCTGCTTACCGTGCGAGGTGACAGCACAAACTCAGAAGACCACACGGGTGAAAGGCGCAGGCACTGACGTGTGACAGAGGGGACGTGCGCGGACAGGCCCCCTGGCGACGGGGCAGGAAGCCACCTGTGCTCTGGCACGAGGAGGCCCGTCCAGAGACCAGAAGAGCTGGCCCTGAGGCCCCAGCCACCAGCATCACTTCCCGCCACCTTGGTTAACGCCCAGTGAGGCAGTCACGGTAACCCATGGAGCAAAGCAGAACCCTGCTCTAGAGCTGGGAAGACTGAGGCCCGGACTTGCCTCTGCTGACACTGGGGCCACCCTGGGCACTATGGGGGTGAGCAGCAGCCCTGCCCCCTCATGTGAGGAGCATCCCCCGTTGTGACGACCACAGATGTCCCCAGATGTGATCCAGTATCCCCTGAAGGCAGGAGCATCTCAGGTGAGAAACACTGGGCTAGAAGATGGTGACTCAGTACTAACCATTAACTACTAGTGGTCACCATTAACTACTACCCAGTTAATGAGTAAATCACTGTTAGGCTGCACAGTTGGTAGCAGAAGGAGTCAGTGTCTGCACCCTGGACCGTGGGGATGAAACTGTGGTCCCTTCTGCCTGGCCACCCACCTCCACTGCCCCACCCTCCACTCTTCATCCCAAATCCAGGGCCAAGTCCCTCCTAGCTGGGGCTGCTCCCGCACCAGGCACCTCTGCCGCACCTGCAGTCTGGTGTAGGTGCCTCCGGTTCTGACCCTCCCTGGTTCTGGAGGTATGGTAAAGACCTGTGCCTAGGGCCTGGAGAGCAGGAAGAGGTGCCTCCAAAAAGGGAGGGCAGCCACAAAGAGCCCAGCTGCCGTTTTTCTCCCAATGTGGATGATCTGAGACCCCCAGGAGGCCCCGGTTAAGAGGCCACCTGCCCTGACCCTCTGTTGCAGAGACTAGTCGCATCCCTTGTGCTGGGCAGCAGGGACTCTTCTGTATGAGGGCACTTGTGCTGGATGTGGCAGGTGGGGGCCCTGCACCTCCACCTGCCCCCCGACCATGACCGCTAACTGCCGAGGGGCCGTGCACCCGCCCAGGTGGTTCATCTGTAAACCAAGCAGCTCTCAGGGCCACTCCAAGAGCAGGTCAAGGGACAGTCCTCCTGTGTGGACTGACCAGCAATCCAAGCTGCCCTCCCCTGCACCTACCGCCTGCCAGCAATTTCTCACCCACGACCCACTTTAGCCTCCAAACACCCTTCTGCCTGGGCTGAATGCAGCCTCACTTTGGCCATGAGAAGACAAAGCAGGGTGCTATCCCTCATCCAGCCAGAGTGGGGTTGGCCTGGGCTGGCCCCTGAGCCCCCACAGCGGCCTCTGTGCACCCAGGTGTCCAGGCTCTTTATCTGCCCTATAGCCGGCCTTCTCACCCTCACAGAGAACCACAACACCAAGAAAAATGCAACCTGCCCACACCCCGCTGCTACCTTCTATTGACTTTGGGGTCTCTGGGGCCACGTGACCTGTCAGACAGGCACAGGCTGTGGGGTGGTGAGAAATGGGCAGGGACTCCACTGACCCGGGCGACCCCACAGCTCTATCTACAGCCCGTCAAGCCACGGAGCAGACCCGCACCAGGATGGTTCTAGAAGATGGGGCAGGGTGATGAAGCAGGCTTATAAGGTTCCTGTCTACCTTTCTGTCTCCTGAGAAAGTGGGAGGGTTTTTTTTTAAGTGGAAGCAATGATTTTTGAAAAACTTCCTGGATGGACAGAGTTCCCATCAAAACCAAACAGCACTTTCTATAAAAAACACACTCCCTTGGGCTCCTATGACCAAGGAGTGGGCAGCCACTAGAAAGTGCCTTTTCCTTGAGAAGCACCCGGGGGTCACTGCAGCAACCTCCCGCCACCAAAATCCCAGGTACCGTTTCTGGGGATCCCGGGTTTCTGCCCCCTCTTAGAAGACCTCCAAGGGCAGCAAAGGTAAAACCAGGAGAGGCTTCTCGGAAGCCAGCACAAGGGGCTCCCCTGGGTCTTCCCGCACACTAGATGAATGTGGCACTTACAAACTCCAAGAGTGACAAAGGTTAAAATGACAAAATTCCCCTGCCCCAGCACACACCCACCCACCCCTGTTCCTTTTCTAAAAACAAAACACAGTTCCTGTTGGCAACCCTCAGCCCCGTCGCCACTTCCTTCCGGTGCCTCCACATCCTGCCTGGCTGATGACATTTGCCACTGTTGTGTGTAAACCCTGCCCCTGGCCCAGCAGCCTTTGTGGCTGGCTAGAAGATGCTCACAGCCCAGGATCTGTCCTGTTAAAGATGGTTGCGCCTCAGGGCTGTCTCCCATCGTCTAAATGTTTGTGTTTAAGTACTGAGACTGCTCCCGGGGTGGGGAGGCTGCCTGCATCCTGAAGGACACAACAAAGGCCAGGTGCTTTAGACGGGCTCGCTATAGTCCAGCCCTCCTAGTAATCCTTTTTTTTCCCCACAAAAGCCAACTGATATATAATTCACATTACTATAAACTTACACAATTCAATGGATTTTAGTAAAATCATGAAGTGTGCAACCATCACCACTACCTAATTCCAGAACATTCTTATCACCCCACAAAGAAACCCCATGCCCATCAGCAGTTATCTCCTATCGCCCTTTTATAAGCAGAATCACATCCCCCCTCAAAAGATGTGCTGAAGTCTTAACAGGTGAGGTGACCCATGCGGAAGCAGGACCACTGCAGACGTACTGAAGTTGAGGTCATCGTGTCCTACAAGAACAGGGGGGTCTGGACACAGACACACACAGCCATGTGACGGAGGCAGAGATCGGGTGATGCGCCTACAAGCCCTCCAAGCCAAGGGATGACCAGGATCACTGGCCTCGCAGGAAGCTGGGGGCGAGGCAGCAAGGACCCTTCCTGGTGCCTCTGAGAGCCCTGAGCCCATAGCAGATAAGAGATGGCCTGGGATCTAAGCCCAGTTGTCCCCACCTCTACTGTCCTCTGCTCTACCAAGACAAAGGGGCTGCCAGGTGTCCACAGCCCAGTGCCATGATTCTCCTTTGAAGCTCCTCCCTCTGTCTCAGTTCCCCGCGGGGGCAAACACAGATTTTCTGTTCAACAAAACGGTGTTGGGGGTCGGGGGACAGAAAGGAGAGAAATGCAGGAGAGGTCATGGGTGGTGTGTCCATGAAGGAGTCACACTTCTTCCTTCTGAGGACTTGTTCCAAAGCTGCAGAAGCCTTCACTGCGTGGTTGACTGACTGGAGAACTGAGTGTCAGAAAGGGAATACACAAGAAACCATGCCTCCAAACTTCCATCCACCACAAGCCCCACCTTTTCTGGCTGCCCAAACTTCCTCTCAACATCAGGGTCCTCGTGACTTGCCTGTGCACTGACCCCAGTCTGTGGGGAGGGTATCCACCAGGCACCACACTCTCTCCAGGCATTGGGAGAACTCCCTCCATGCTCAGCTACAGCCATGGGTCTCAAATGCAGTGACCCTGCCCCCCAGGGACCACAGGGGAATGGGGCACTCCTGGCACTGAATGGATGGGGCCAGGGATATTGCTCCACACCCCACAGAGAGTGCCCAGGATGGGCCCCCATGGAAAGCAGCCCAGCCCTGGATGTATTATTTGGGACTCAGCAGCCACAGGAACGACCATCTCCTTCCCAGAACCTGGTTTCTGAAGTCAGATTCCCCTTTTTGGCTTAAGCAGCCTGAACCTCGCAATTCCAGGAAGTCAGGAGCTCACCAGCTGGGGCATGTCCAGAAGTTCCCCGAGTAAAAACCCAAGTTCCAAGTCAGCTGCTTGGGGAATTTCTGTTCACCCTCCACTTCAGGAAGCCCTGGAGGTGGGAGAGCAGCTCCCGGAATGACGGTTAATGGCTGACTCGCCCATGGACTTGGCTGGCTTGGGAGCATCATTACATATGAAGCAGACTGCCTTAACCTTGTTAGGAATACGCATCATCTTGAGCCCACGAACTGAAATGGTACTTCCAAGAACCCTCTTTGGGACTGAAACAACCACTTCTACTTTTGTTGAGAGAGAGGCACACCTAGAACTCAGCTTGTCACAGCTATGTGGGGCACCTGGTGGCTAAACACCATGGTCCAGATTTGAGAGATGATAGACATACTTTCTCCTTTAGATGGTTCAAAACAAAAGTATACTATCAAGCCTCAAAAAGATAGGAGGAACTGTAAATGTGCATCATTAAGTGAAAGAAGCCCATGTAAGAAGGTAACATCGTGATTCCCACTCTATGATGTTCTGGAGAAGGCAGAGCTGAGCTCTGGGGACAGAAGAAGGATCAGTGGTTGTGGGGGGCCATTGTGGAGGTGGGGAGTTTACAGGGGAGATGAGAAGTGGAGCACAGAGGATTTTTAGGGATGTGAAACTACTCTGTGTGAAAAAATGATGGGTACGTGTCAGTGCACATCTGTCCAAACCCAGAGAGCATGCACCACTGAGCGTGAACCCACCAAATGTACTCTGGATGCTGGCTGACAGGGATGTGTCAGTGGAGGTTCATCCTGGTGACAAATGTCCTGCTCTGGTGGGAGATGCTGATAACTGGGGAGGCAATGCACACGTGGGGGCAGGGAGCATACAGGAATTCCCTGTACCTTCCGCTCAATTATGCAGTAAGCTTAAACCTGCTCTAGAAAACTTAAGTTTATTAAAAAAAAAAAAATTACTGGGGCTTCCCAGGTGGCTTGGGCTTTCCTGGTGGCTCAGTGGTAAAGAATCTGCCTGCCAATGAAGGAGCAACTAAGCCCAGAAGTGACAAGAACTGAGACCACATGCTGCAACCGCTGAAGCCCATGCACCTAGAGCCTGTGCTCCGCAACAAGAGAAGCCACAGCAATGAGAGGATCACACGCCACAGTGAAGAGTGGCCCCCACTCACGGCAACTAGAGCAAAGTCCAAGCAGCAACAAAGGCCCAGAACAACCAAAAAATAAATAAATAAAAGTAAAAACAATTAAAAAACATATAGCTAACACAAATTTATCAGTTACAACACACCAGGCATTTGGCTAAATCCTGTGAATTCCTCACCCCATTTAAGAAATGACTAAAGCCACAGATAGGAAGCAGAAAATGATGAATCCTAAGAAAGAAGGCATAAATAAAGAACACATCTAGACATCCTGGCATAAAGAACAAATGCCATGGGATTTCCTTGGTGGTCCAGTGGCTAACACTCTGTGCTCTCAATGCAAGGAAACCTGGTCAGGGAACTAGATCCTAAATGCAGAAACTAAGAGTTCATATGCTACAAATAAAAAAGATCCTGCTTGCTGCACCTAAGACCTGATGCAGTCAAATAAATATTTTTTTAAAAATGCCTTGGAAGACACTGAAATACATGCTGCATGTGTAATTTTTAACTTTTTGGTAGCCACATTAAAAAGTAACAAAAAGAAAAGAAACAAGTGACTAACATCTAACCAGTATAGAAAATACTAAGGAACTATTTTACACACCTCCTACCCCACCCCCGCCTTAACGCTCCAAGTCTCCAGAGACTGCTGTGTATTTTACACGAAGGGTACATCCAATTTTGGAATAACCACGTTCAAGTGATCACTAGCCATGAATGGCCAGTGGCTACTGCACAGGACAGCTCAGCTCTGAAGGGTTATAAAAGGGGGAACCACCCCTGTCGCCATCAGGACAGAAGCAGTGGGACAGATGCTATTTGAGGTGGGACTCTGGGGAGGGGAGAGGCTGTGGACTGGAGCAGGCTGAGGTTCCCCGTAAACAAACAAAGGGCGCCTTCGGAAGGGAGAGGAGAAACAGTGCCCCAGGGTGCGGGCAGGCAGGGTGGGGCAGCCAAGACTTCCACTTGCTTCATTCCATAATCAGTACAACAGACACTGACAGGCTACCATGAACTTGGGGCGGGGTGGGAGGTGGATGGGCACTCAGGGCTTTGGGAGGCTGCAGCACCCTATCCTGACATTGGCCAGGGCCAGGATTCTTGGCATCACTCATCATTCTTGGCTGAGTCTGTAAAATGGGCTCATAAGAGTCCCTGAACTTTATGTTGGGTGGAGGGAGGAATGAAGAAGTGGCTAGCAAAGACCACATGTAACAGAAGCAAGTCGAAGATCACAAAGTGCAGACAGGCAGTGGGGTGAAATATGCAAAATGCTTGTGTATCACACGCCAAAATGTATCCAAGTGTATCTCTGAATGAATGCAGTTGATTGGGCGTCAACCGAGACTCTATAAAAAGGTTAAAAAAAAAAAAAAAAAGATGCAAGGGGTAGAAAGCACCTGCAGATAAAGAATGGAAGACTTTTACTCCAAAATGAGCAGTGGCTCTCTGGGTGGGAGCATCACTGGCTATTTATTTGCTACTCTGACTCTCTGTATTTTCCAGTCAACCTCCGGCTTCCCTTTTCAGTGACATTTAGTAAAGTACATAATCATTTAAAGCAAATGCAAGCCCTTCAGTCAGTGAAGAGATGAAGCAGGGGGGTTAGCTGGTGGGCAGTGCCCACTGCTCAGGGGCTGTGGGGACCAGGAAGACTGCTTTCAGAGGGCGGGGGTCACAGTGCGCTGGGGGCCTAAAATCTTGTGGACTTTCCATCCAAACCAGGAGGTGGGGTCCTGGTTATTGATACCAGAAGGGGGTGGCCCTGGTAACCACTACTGCTACTGCTAAGTCGCTTCAGTAGTGTCCGACTATGTGCGACCCCATAGATGGCAGCCCACCAGGCTCCCCCGTCCCTAGGACTCTCCAGGCAAAAACACTGGAGTGGGTTGCATTTTCTTCTCCACTGGTAACCACTAATTCCACCAAGGGGCCGCCACCGGCTCCCGCCCCTCCACCACCGTCCATCCCTCTGAGAGACCCGGCCTTCCCGCCGTCGCTCCCCTGAGGGATCCGGGCTCCTCGCCGTCTCCCCTCTGAGGAACCCGGCCTCGCCGCCTTCGCCCTCCTGAGGGACCTGGCCTCCTTTCTACTCGCGGTCGCCCCTCTGAGGGGCCCGACCTCCCTGCCGGGCGCGCTGGCCTCTCTGAGGACTCACCTGCCACCTGCCTCCTGCTGCCGGAAGAGTTGGGTCAAGTTCGCCGCTGGACCCAGTTCCCGGGCCGCTGGCCAGTCCGGTCTAGTTGCCAGGCCCGGAGTAATTTCGCACACGACCGCCCCGCCCCTCACCGGATATACTTCCGCTTCAGGGCAAGGCCTCCCCGGAAACGAGAGCCGGGGAGGCCTCCGGGCGGAACTTGCTGTGTGCCGGGAGCAAGAGACGCGGCCTCGAACCGGGAGGCCCGCCTGGAAGGAGGAGCTTTGCGATGGCTGTGGGCGCATGCGTGAGGCCCGGACGGGGGGAGGGACCAACAAAGGGGTGGAGCTTCCTCTTGGAGTGGCCGCTCCTGGGCGGGGCCTGAAAGAGGAACCTGCGCCCTCTATTGCCCGTTACAGGGGCTAGGCCTACGCCGCGGGCGGGGCAGGGTCGTGGCCCTCCCGAGAGGGCGCCGTTGGTTGGTGCGCGGCGGAGGGGCGTGGCACGGGGGGGCCGTTGGTTGGTGCACGGCGGACGAGGGAGTGGCGCGGGAGGCGCCGACGGTTGGTCGGCGGCGGGCGGGGGCGGGCCATGGCCCTGCTGCTGTGCCTGGGCCTGACAGCAGCGCTGGCCCGCGGCTGCTTGCACTGCCATGGTAACTTCTCGGATAAGTTTTCCTTCTACCGCCATCACGTGAACCTCAAGTCCTGGTGGGTGGGCGACATCCCCGTGTCGGGCTCTCTGCTGAGCGACTGGAGCCAGGACACAATGAAGGAGCTGCACCTGGCCATCCCCGCGGAGATCAGTGAGTGCGGCGGTCCTGCACGGGCGGAGCCCCCGGCCCAGCCAGACCCCGGACCCAGGCGGCTCACACGCCTCCTTCTCCCGCCCCCAGCCCGGGAGAAGCTGAACCAAGTGGCGAACGCCGTGTACCAGAGGATGGATCAGCTGTACCAGGGAAAGATGTACTTCCCGGGTGAGGGGCCTACCGCCGAGGGCTGGAAAATGAAGCAGAGCCCAACAGCCCCCAGACATTTAAAGTCCACCCGCCGCTTGAGGCTGACCGCCGGAGGCTGACAGCCCCCTCTCCGCCTCCTCTTATCAGGGTATTTCCCCAGCGAGCTGCGAGCTATCTTCCGGGAGCAGGTGCACCTCATCCAGAATGCCATCATCGAAAGTGAGCAAAGGAGAGGGCTGGCGGGGCAGCGGGGAGGATGCTGCCCAAGCCCTGAGGACCGAGGGTCATGGGAGTATTTCAGTCTCCTTACAGGCCAGAGTCTGGTCAGGGTGTGGCTCAGGCTGGAGTAATGTGAACGGGGAGTCTAGCGTGGTGCAGTCAGGTGTCAGGACTCAGAAAGGCCACTGGGAGTGGGGTGGGGAAGAAGGGCCGCTCTCTGCAGGGGTAACAGTTTCATCCAGTGGGCACCAACAGGACACCTTGATGGACAGATATATCCCACCTATCCCTGCCACCTCCCCTATGGGTCCCTGGAGGCCTCAGAGCTTTGCTGCCACCCTCCCATCTGGTTTGCTCCATCCCAGGCTGGGGCCGGGGACTCCCTCGTGGCTCAGTGGTAAAGAACCTACCTGCCAATGCAGGGGACACTGGTTTGATCCCTGGGTCGGGAAGAACCCCCGGAGAAGGAAATGGCAACCCACTCCAGTATTCTCGCTTGGAGAAGCCCTGGAGCCTGACATGCTACAGTCCATGGGGTCACAAAGTGTCGGACATGACTTCGTGACTGAACGACAATAAACAATGGGACTTCCCTGGTGGTCCAGTGACTAAGACTTCGTGCTTCTAATGCAGGGGGCCCAGGTTAGATTCCTGGTCATGAACTATATCCCACATGCTGCAACACAGACAACAACAAGGCTGGGGCCCACTTAAGTGGCCAGTGGACAGGGGCTGAACCTTGGGCAGCCTGGAAGGTGGGGGCTGGGGAGGAACAGGCGAACAGGCCAGGCCTAATAAGGCACCATCTGTGTCCTTGCCCTACCACAGGCCGCATCGACTGTCAGCGTCACTGTGGTGAGTGAGCCTTGGTCCTGGCTGTGGGGTGCTGCAGCAGCTGGGGCCTCCAAGGCTGAGGGTGAGGGGAGCCCGCAGAACCTCTGGTGTGTTGCAGGCATCTTCCAGTACGAGACCATCTCCTGCACCAACTGCACAGATTCGCACGTCGTCTGCTTTGGCTACAACTGCGAGTAGGGCTAAGGCTCGGGCAGCTGCCTGTGCTGAGAGGCCCCTGCCCACAGGGTCCCAGGCTCTCTCCCTGAAGGGGCCCCTCATCACCTGGGTAAGGGGAAGGGGAGCCCTGCAGCTGGCCCCTGAGTGTCCATGCCTGTGTTCCTGCAGGTCGTCAGCTCAGTGGGAGAGAGCAGTGCAGGGCCTCCTCCAGTACATGTGAGTGGGGGCAGCTGGGCACAGGGCGAGGGGATCCTGATTGAGGCCACTTGGCCCCTGACTCCAAAACTGCTGTCGTTGTAGAAATAAGTGGCACAAGTAAGTCCCCTCTCCCCAAGGGCAATGTGTGTGTGCCCTCACTGGTAAGTATGTGCCCAGGCAGCCACAGGAGACAGCACCTGGCCCTGGTGCTGGAGACCGAGCCTCTACCTCCCAGGGTCTCTGAGCTCAGCTGGCACAAGGGTGTACATCCTGGTTTGGGGGTCCCCACAGACCCAGGCCCTACCCCTGCCCCAGGTGGGTGGTGGGGCTGTTGTCAGAGCTGGTGAGGGCACCTCTGGTGAACATGTGCCCCCATGGAGGGGCCTGAGGAACACAGGCACAGCCTTACCCCCAAAGCTCGGAGCTAACCAGAGCCCTGTCATGTATTTCAGAATGGACACCAATACAAGGTAAGGTCCCCCTAGACCCATCCTCCTGGGAGTGTGGGCAGTGTGTGGACTTTTCGAGGTCAGTGGGGGCAGACAGGGCATTGTATGGGATGGGTGCAGCCAGGCAGGATGTCACCTCGGCAATCACATCCATGCAATCACGCCATGAATAAACATGAGCTCCCCTCCTCCTCGCCTGGAGGCACAGAACCACTCCAGCCTTGTGAGTGACCCAGTGGGCGGAAGCTGCAGGGACCTGGGCGGGCTCTGCCTAAGCCAGAGGTCAAAACTCCAGCCCCTCCCGCCCCCGCCCCACCCTGCTCCCTTCACAGACCCTGTCCTGAGAGTGTTGGGTGTGACCCCACTGGTGTCTAAGCCCAGCTCGAGGGTCTCTCTGGAGCCCTGCTACATGCCCCCGCTGGGACGAGGGGCCTGGGCCCCAGCAGAGGTCTGCCAGGGAGGACGAGGCAGGGCAGGAGAGGAAGGACTGGGGCGCCTCATCTTCTTGCAGCTTGATATCACCAAGCTTCACGTGTCTGGAGCCCCCACATCTGGCCAACCTGACTCTGGAAAACGCCTCCGAGTGCCTGACGCAGCACTGAGGGCGGCCCGGCCGGCCAGACCGGCCAGACCCATCGCGCCACGGTGCGGGGCCAGAATTCCACTGGACTGGCTTGGCCAGGCCTACTGCTGCCTGGGGGCCCCCACCCACCTTGGAGCCCGGGGCCAGGCCGGGCCAGGCCAGGGCCGGGAGGAGGGGATGGGAGATAGATGACTTTGTATATAGCGCAGCATAGATGTGGGCAGGATCGCAGCCATGTGATGGAATAATTAAACATCCCTGATGTTTCTCCTCCCAGAGCTGTCCTTGTTGGGGCTGTGGGCTGGGACCCAAGCGAGGTGTGTGCCAGGTGCAGGGGGCGCTTCCCAGGGACTGGAAATGTCCAGTGGTTAAGAATCCGCCTGCCAATTCAGGGGATAACCATTATATCCCTGATCAAGGAACTAGAGCCCACATGCCACACGCAACTAAGCCCACGTGCTGCAACTGCTGAAGCCTGCATGCCCTAGGGTGCGTGCACCGCAACTAGAGAGTAGCCTGTGCACAGCAACAAAGAACCAGCACAGGAAAAAAAAGTACCTGGTGGGCCGCACACAACCAGCCTTCAGGGCAACTGGCTCTTCGGATGACTCAAGGGGAGGCTGTTTGGTAAAAACCAGGGCCAGCTTCGGTGCGTCCTGGGGCTCCTGTCACATCAGCTGCACCATGGCACCTGCTGTCACCACCATGGCCTGGCTTCTTTCTCAGATGCCCCACGTGGGCTGTGAAAGGACAGGCCCAAACTGGCTCGATCCAGGGCTCAGCTTCGGTCCAGCAGATGGGCGGGGATGGAAGCACACCATGGCAAGTCTGGCAGTTCTTGGAGTCCTGGGCTGAGCCCTTCCTGGCCTGAGTGGCTGCCAACCTCCCTACTCAGGTAAGGGGCCTCTGCTCGGGGAGGAGGTGCCTTCCAGCTGAGGTTTCACTGATGGACTACTAGCCTCCACTTGCCCAGGAGCACGGACTGAGGTCAGGGGACTGGTGAGTGGAAGACTGGGGAGCTCTCAGACACCCAGGACCTGAACTGGACCCACACACTGTAGCAGGATGAGCCAATGACCCGGGGGCCACTGAGGGGCCTTTGTGCAGGGCTCTGCAACTGCCCCCGTTTTGGGTTTCAGGTTAGAGGTGATCTGGGCTGTCTGCTGACACAACCCTCCATCCACGTGGCATCAGTATGGCTGTCGCGAACATAGGGAATTGAGACAGCGGCAGGGCCTCTCTTCCAGCATCTGCTCCTGCCAATCCTTGGGGCTCTGGGACCCGCACTGTGTCTGGACCCCTGTCCCTGCCCTCTTCTCATTGCGTGCTGCCAAGATTAGAAATGAGGGGTTCGAGTGTGCTTTCATTGCACTTAACCTTTAGTGGTATTTCCACTCATCCTGCACAACCTTTACCAGAGGGGTTCCCTGGAAAGGGACAGCAGTTGCTGGGCCCCGTGGAGTCCTGTGAGGGGATGGGTATCAGGTGTCTCCTTGCTGTTACCGCTGGGGCCCAGGAGCCCAGAAGACCACACCCCTCCGGAGGGGTAAGAGGTACAGGCAGAAGGGCAGGGGCGACCTAGCTTCACAATTCAACCTGTACAAGGGTGCCCTGTGGCCCGCCTCTGACCCCGAGTGCTGCAAGACTCTCCAGAAGTCTGGCTGTATGCTGACCCCCCACACTGGGGGAGAATCCCCTACTCAGGGCATACATTGCCAAAGGCAAGAGACCCAATGGATAAACGCCTGTTTCGCAAGTTTATTGGATCATCTTGACACAAAATCATTACAGCAGCATGATATGTCTCTCCTTTACACGGGAATGTCGATAGCAAATAAATTCTTATATAACACATCATACAATTTAGAGATTCTAGAATCACTGCACAGGATTCTGTAATAGGTTACTCTACATGCTAAAGTGACAGTTTTCATCAAAAGAAGTTAAAATGTCATTGAGGACCATCATCTTTGAGGAAAGTTCAGTCTCACGGGGGTGGGCTGGGGTCCCCCCTGCCCCTGATGCGCATCTCAGGGGCCCAGCCACCCCCGGACCCATGTGCTTCCCAGCAAGGAAACAGGGCCAGGCCCGGGCCTTCCACAGGTGCAGACACAGACCTGCAGAGCATCCAGTGACGACAAGGGAGCCAGAGCTGTAGCTCTCCACCACTCACCATAGCACCCAGCTGGGTGCAGAGGCCAAGGCCCTGGATCCCTGCCGGGCACTCCCCTCAGCGGATACACAGGACACGGTGGTGGAACAAACAGGATGTGACGGACGGCAGCCTGCAAGACTCTGCCCCATCGTGTGTCCTGGGGAGGACGTGCCCCTCGGTGTGGGATGAAGAGGAATGTCTCCCTCGAGCAGCTGGCCTGGCCTCCACTCCCAGGGCCTGTGGGCAGGGATCTGGGAACTCGTGGGATTCGGACGACTTGACAGAAGTGAGACGTGCCACTCTGTCTGGTCCCCATCCAGCCCCCGCCAGGTCCTGGCCTCGACAGCGGTCACGCTCACCCTCGGGCAGCCCATGGCCATAGGCACAGTCCGCTCCAGCCAGAGGAGCCCTGGCTGGCTTGGGGACTGGAAAGGGCTGCTGCTCGCCAGAGAGTAGAGAGAAGCAAAGTAAAAAAGATGACAAGGTAAATCAACGTAACGTAAACTGCGAGGTCTACACAGTGGACGATGGTGGACTTGGTCAACTCCTGGCTGGACTCAGTGTGTGCAGCACATGGCCACCCTCCTGTGGCAAGTGGCACTCAGCACGTGGCCAGCGTCTCCTTCATTTCCTCCAGCAGGTTGCTCAGCAGCGTGGGGTCGCTGCACTTCCCATCCACTGACACCGACTTTTCACCCTGTTAGGGAAACGACAGCCAGCACTCAAGAGGCACCACCCTCTGGACATCCTCTCCTACTTCAGGGTGCTCTGATAACCCTCTCCTATTCTGGGGTGTTTGATAACCAAGAAGAGGGGCTCCAGGTAGGACAGAGCAGGCACACCACACCCCATATCTCCCACGCCCCATGGGAGGAGCTGTAGGACCTGGAGAGGCCAGAACCGCAGGGGCTCAGGACTGATGCTCTGGCCAAGGCAGAGATCCCAGCCCTGCAAAGGACACACAGCCCCCGCCTGGCCCAGCCCCTCAGGGGCACAGGGAACAGCTGAGTGTAGCACCAGATGTCCTGCAGATGGAACCTGAGTGCCAACCTTCTCCACAGGTGTGAAGAAGGCCCACAGACTCCAATTCAAAACTTCCAAAATCATTCGGCACTCCAAGACCACGGAAATCTTAGCTCACGTGGAAAAGACAACCCACAAATACCCACGGAGAAGAGATGGATGTCAGAATCACCTGACAGTCTTTAAAGTAGTGATTCCAAGAACCTCCCATCAGCAATCACATACATCCCTGAAGCAAGCAGGAGAACACAACATCTCAGCAAAGAAAAGGAAGAAATAAAGATCAACCCAGGGAACTTCTAGACTGGAATATACCAGCTGCACACAACAGAACTTGCATGACAGAAGAGTCTATGACCCTGACAAGAGATTAATGGAAAGGATCCAATCTGAACAGACCAGTGGAAAGGAGGTGGAGGTGGGTGAAGTAGCAAAGATTCACATCACAGGGACCGGAGACAGAGAAGACAGAGAAAGCAGTGCTAAAAAGGTACTTAAAATCATAGCTGAGAACTTAGTTGTGCAAAAGACAGAAACGCACAGATCAGCACATTCAACAGACTCCACACTATTAACAGCACCTAGGTCCCCTTCCAGGGAACCCCTCTGGTAAAGGTTGTGCAAGATGAGTGGAAATATCACTAGAGTTTAAGTCCAGTGAAAGCACACTCGAACCCCTCATTTCTAATCTCGGCAGCACGCAATGAGAAAAGGGCAGGGTCAGGGGTCCAGACACAGTGCGGGGCCCAGAGCCCCAGGGATTGGCAGGAGCAGATGCTGGAAGGGAGGCCCTGCAGCCGTTTCAATTCCCTACGTTCCCAACAGCTTTACTGATGCCACGTGGATGGAGGGTTGTGTCAGCAGAAAAGAAGTCAATACCAAGACATGTCACAAACTGCTAAAACCAAGAACAAAGGAAAACCTGAAACAGCCAGGGGGAAACAATGCATTTCTTCATAAAGGGAAAACATTCCCTGTTGGAAACCGAGATTCCAAAAGGAAATGGCCTAGTTCTGAAGCACTGTGTGAGAAAAAGAACAGCAAAGCAAAAATTCTATACTCAACAAAAACAGCCTTGACAAACAGTAAAACAAAGAATGATCGGATTAAGGAAACTGAGAGAACTCACACAGCCAATAGACCTGATCTAAAGTTCTTTAGACAGAGAGAAATGAGGCAGAAGAAAGGGTGGAATGAGCAGTGAAAGCGACAGAAACAGTAGGCAGGCAGGTGAGCAGATGAGGCTGTCTTGTCTCCTGAGGTCTCTGGAATCTGTAAAGCTATAGTGCACTGAAGAAAGGTACCTTCAGTGTCTGCAGAGGCAAAACCTGAGACCACCTCCTATATAGGGGGAGGGTCAAGGGTAAGCAAGTGTGAGGTTTTCATGTTGAGCTCCAAGTAGACTTTGAACACCAAGGGTGGGGATATAGTCCCCACAGCTCCAGACACACAGAGACTCTGTTAACATATAAACGTGAGACACTGGTAACGCTCACATATGCCACAGAAGGCGAGAGCAGAAGGATGAAAGAAAAGACACAGGGAACAAACTAACTGCAAGACAAACCCAAAAATATCAGTAATACTTTAAGCACAATGCTCTGAACAATACAACTGAAAGAGACTGACAGAATGAATAAGGACACGGTATCCATAAGAAATCCTTTCCAATACAAGGATAAAGGCAGGTTTACCACAAAGGATTTGCCACATAAGCACAGACCAAATCAGAGCAAGAGGGCTTCCCTGGTAGCTCAGTGGTAAAGAATCTGCCTGCCAAGGCAGAGGACATGGGTTCCATCCCTGGTCTGGAAAGATCCCACATGCTGAGGGGCAATCAAGCCCATGTGCCACAACTAGAGAATGGCCCATGCAGCAACAAAGACCCAGCAGTGCTACAAGTAAGTAAATAAATGTGAAGTGAAAGTCCCTCAGTCGTGTCTGACTCTGTGACACCATGGACTGTACAGTCCATGGAATTCTCCAAGCCAGAATATTCGAGTGGGTAGGCTTTCCCTTTTCCAGGAGATCTTCCCAACACAGGGATCAAATCTAGGTCTCCCACACTGTAGGTGGATTCTTTACCAGCTGAGCCACAAGGGAAGCCCAAGAATACTGGAGTAGGTAAGCCTATCCCCTTTTCCAGGAGATCTTCCCAACCCAGGAGTCCAACCGGGGTCTCCTATACATTGCAGGCAGATTCTTTCCAACTGACCTATCAGGGAAGCCCAAGTAAATAAATAAACGTTATTAAAACACACACACACACAGACACACACACACAGAATGGCTGTACTGACACCAGACAAAGTGGACTTCAGACCAAAGACACAGCACAGGACAGAGACGAACACACCAACTGGTGAGGGGATCCACTTGCCCAGACCCACGATTCTAATGGCCCACAGTCAGTAGACCAGCTGACCACCACTGGCTTCATGTTCCCTGCTCACTTGTGGAGGACTGGCAGAGAGAAAATCTACAAGGATCTAGAAGAATCAAAAACAGTCAACCAGCAGGATCTGGGTAACACACGTATCGCAGCAACACCTACAGAACAGCTGTCCAGAGAGGTCACACCAGAAACCAAGGGCCAGGAAGCAACAGGGAACTCTCCCAATGATTAGAAGTAAGTCCACAGGTCAGTGAGGAGGTAGTGATAGAAATTAGAAAGTATTTGGAACTGTATACACATGGAAATGAATCATAAAATCCTGTGGGGTTCAGCTAAAGAAGTATTAGAGAAAACTTCCTAACATTAAAAACTTTATTAGAAGAGACAGGCCTGTTGGAAAGGTCTAAGTTTTCACCTTATATATTTGCAAAAGAGCAAAATAAATCCAAAGCAGGCAGAAATAAAGAGATATGCAGCAATATTCAGTAAAATTATTATTATTTTTTTGGCTACACCTCATTGCTTGTGGAGACTTCCCAAATGGCTCAGTGGTCAAGAACCCACCCGCCAGTGCAGGAGACACAGGACACCTGGGTTCGATCCCTGGGTTGGGAAGATCCCCTGGAGAAGGGCATGGCAACCCACTCCAGCATTCTTGCCGGGAGAACCCCATGGGCAGAGGAGCCTCATGGGCTGCAGCCCAAGGGGTTGCAAAGAGCAGAACACAACTGATCACACATGCATTGCATTGCCATTGCTTGTGGGATCTCATTTCCCGAACCAGGAATCAAACCCAGTGCCTGGCAGTGGAAGTGCAGAGTTCTAACCACTGGACCTCCAAGGAATTCCCCAACTCTTCAAAAAAATTGGCTACTAAACTGATCTTCCAAAACGGATAAATAAGCCTTCTAGCCAAGATAACCAAGAAAAAGGAGAGGAGACAATTACCAATATCAGCAATGAAAGCTTATCACCACTGATCCCTCAGATACTAAAAGGAAAAGAACCAGATGACTTGATCCACCATCACCTCCATAATCCAGATGAAACCAACCACTTCTTTGAAGACTACAAACTACTGAAACTCACACCGTAAGAAACAGACAAAGGAAGGAACCCTAAAAGTATCAAAGAAAGAAACAGGATTTTCCTGGTGGTCCAGTGGATAGGACTCCACCTGCCAATGCAGAGAACACAGATTCCATCCCTGGTCTGGGAAGATCCCAGATGATGAGGGGCAACTAAGCCTGTGTGCCTAGAGTCCGTGCTCCTCAACAAGAGAAGCCAGGCAATGAGAAGCCCTTGCACCAAAACTAGAGCGTAGCCCCTGCTCACTGCAACTAGAGAAAGCCTGCAGCAACAAAGACCTGGAGCAACCAAAAATAAACTTTTAAAAAATAAAGCAGTTATAAAAAAAAAGAAACTGAACTTGTAGATAAAAACTTTTCAGAAAAGAAATCCCCAGACCCAGATGCTTTCCTTGAATTCTACAATAATATGCCAGAAGAAACACAGACTAAACATGACCTCTTCCAGGAGATACACAAGGAGGGAACGGGCCAGGCGGAGTAAAGGCCGACACTGCTCAGGAGCACAGGGTCAGAGCCTTCAGCAAAATCATCTCAGACTGAGCTCAGAGCAGAGCAGCTCCGCTGGAGGACAGTGGTGAAGCTGGGCAGGCCCTCCAGACCCTGAGGGCTCACCTTCTTCACCAGGAGGCAGACGTGGTGGCCCTGGATGGAGCGGCTGTACATGGAGGCGCAGGAGTCCACTCGCTCCACAACTGCAAGAGAGGGTGATGTGAGGCTGGGCCAGCCCCAGGCAGTGGGGGAGCCCCGTGCGCGGCAAGAAGGCCAAGCAGTCTATCAGCTATGTCCAGTCTTACCAGAAAAACGGTGATGAAAACAGATCTTTGCCAAGAGGTTATGGAAGGACATACTAATGCCATCCACCTTGATCGAGCTCATGCTCAGGTCCCCAGACTCCAGCAACTTGGCAAAGGCATCGCTGTGGGAAGGACAGAGAAAGGGTGGCAACAGGGGGCACCGCCCGGGGGTGGGCGCCTCCTCTGAGGGCCTGTGGCTCAGGGTCTGCACTGGCCCTGTAAGAAGTCAACACCTGAACAGTGTCCCCAAAGCCTCTAAGTTTCAGCCCTGACACCCAGGCCGTGGGAATGTGACTGGGTTTGGTGACAGAACCCCAATGCAATGTAATAGGGGTCCTGGTGTGAACGGGAGGTTAGGATGCAGATGTGCGAGAAGGACAACCAAGTGTGCCCACAGGGGAGGGCAGCCATCCGCATGCGACTGTGCAAGGCCTCAGGAGGACCCAGCCCTGTCCATGTTCTGGGTCTGGAGTCCAGGGTCCGGTCCAGGGAGTGATGCCAGGCCTGTTGTTTGGGCTGCTGGGGATGTGCTGAGCCTGAGGTGCCAGCCGGTCACCTGACACCGCGCCCACATCCTCTCCTCAGGTCTGGAGCCCCCCCGGTAGGAAAGCGGGGAGCTGGGGGCAGGAGGGAGGGCAGCGCACCTGTAGCACGGTGTGGTGACCAGGTACGAGGTGCAGGTGAAGTGCAGTTTGAAGTCAAGCTTCTCGTGGGTTGAGCCTTCATCGTTCTGTGGGGTAGAGGGGGTGCAGGGTGAGGGGGCGCAGGGCGAGGGGGTGCGGGGCAGGGCCTTCGAGCTCGGGTGCATGACTGACCCTTGGGGCACCCCGCCCCATACCTTGGCAATGAAAGACAGGGTCCCCTTGAGCTTCTGGGCCATGACGATGCTCTGAATGGTGAACACAAATTGGGCCTCGTTGGAAATACCTGGTGCGGGCAAGACATGGGCCTGAGGAGCAGTGCAGGATGCCGTGACCTGGGCAGGTGGCAGGGAGTTAAGGCTGCCAGGGTCTGTCCCCAGCACTGCTGTCCCAGGCCGCTGAGCCAGGCTCACTCACCAGGAGGCAGCTGGAAAGGCACGGGGACACCATCGTGGACCGAGGAGCCCTCGGGCCGGGCCAGCCGGGCATTGAGTGAGTCCAGCACATTGAGCTCCATGCTCTTGAGAAAGCTGTCGCTCTGGTTCTCCAGGACCACGGAGACTGTGACCTGGCTGTCCTTCTGTAGGCTGCCCTGCACGTCGTACGTCTGTAGAGCAGGACCCAGGGTCAGTGGGGAGCCACTGGGGACCCCATGCCTAGAGAGTGTGGGCACCCCCTCATGTCCAGAGAAAGGAGCCCTGAGCCTCAAGCACTCATGGCCCCACCTCCTGAAAGTCAAGCTTCGCTTACCATCTTGATGTAAGAATTTTCAGCCAGAAGGGTATAGCTGGACATGGGCTGTGGACAAAAGAGAAACATGTCAGCTCCGGGCAGTGAGGACCTGAGAGTGATGGTGAGGGTTGCTGGGGCCCCCCAACTCAGGAAACATCAGGAGTGTGAGAACAGGGGACAGGGAGACCCCACGTCCCAGAGGCTTCCAGCACCGGCTGGGTTGGGAGGACCCTCACCGGGAGGGGCTCCTCATCCAGTGTGCCGTTCTCCACGGGCTCAGCAGCCTCCTCGTCCGTCGGCAGCACCTTCTTCTTGGACTTCCTCTTGTCCTTGGGCCGCTCCTCCTTGTCTTTCTTGTGTTTCTTCTTCTTGTGCTTGGAGGGTTTCTGGAGCAGGAACAGGCTTGAGTCAGCCCTGCGCTCCTCTGACGAGCCACAGCCCAACAGCACAGCGCGATTAGGACCCAGCGAGCTTGGCAACAGGAGACTGCTGTTAGGAGCCCCAGCAGTGAGGGAGCGCCGCCCCCAGCCCAGCACCCGCACACGCGCCCCCACCTTCTCCAGGTCCTGCTCCCTGTCCTCATCGGCGTCCTGTTCCTCTCCCCGGGGCTCCTCCTGCCCCTTCTGCAGGACAGTGACTGTGGTGTTCACCTCCAGCTCTTCCTATGGGGGGCCAGGCCGGGGTTGGTGGTGGGGGACTTCAAAGGCAGCCGAGGCCCAGGATGGGGAGTCCTGCGCCCCCTGACCTGCCTTGCCCTGGAATACCCTGCCCTGATGAGCCTCCCTCCTGACGGTGTATGGCTCCCCCTCCAAGTGCTGGTGGCCAGCAGACAGGAGAGGAGGCCTGGCATGAGGCTGGCTAGCACTGATCCAGAAGACCCCGGAGCCACCAGGCCCCAGACACAGAAACGAAGCTGCTGCCCAAGGCTGCTGCCTGGCTCTGAGACAAGAACCCACCATGAAACCATTGCCTGCACAAGACCCTGAGCATGGGACTAAGCCAGCATAGACCTGGCTGGTCTACCTGAGATCACCCCACATCCCTCTGTCCCCAGTGAGTGGGGGCCCCTTAATGCCTGTAAGCTATCCAAGGGTGAAAAGCATGGGTGTCCAGCTGAGGAGCACTTGCAGTCAGCACAAGTCACAACCAGGCTCTTACCGGGGCTGGTGTGGCAGCAGGTGGTGTAGTAGACAGCCAGAAGTCCAAGTCCTCACCCTGAAACCACAGGAACACAGGCCTTTAGCTGGAGAAGCTGGACCGGCCCTGAGAAGGCATGGCTGCCCTGACAGGCATAGGACACTATGCCCCACAGGACCTGAGTGCGCTGGGAGCCAGGGGTGACTCCAGCTCTCTTGCCATGGGTCCAGGCACCTACTGGAACCACACAACCCGGCAAAGTCGTGTTGCTCTGGAGCGAAGTAACACAACCTGTGTGTGGTAGCTCTGCCGAACCCTCCCTCCACGTGCAGGACATGCAAACTATGGGGGAAGGGAGGTTGACAGCCCAGGACATCCCTGCCCCACCCCGTCTGATAAGACAAGTGAGCCTGGCCTCTCACCTTCTCCACCTTCTTCTTCTTCTCCCGCTCCTTCTCCTTGTGCTTCTTCTCCTTCTTCTTGGGTTTCTTGCTCTTCTTCTCCACGAGGGGGACATCCTCTTTCTCAGGGGACTTGGAGGTCTCAGCGTTTCTGTGTTTCTGGACAGGCAGCTTCTCACTATCAGCTAGGGGCCTGGGGGTGGTCACAGGATGAGTGGCCTGGGATGAGGCCTGGAGGGAAGTAGCTCACTCTGCTGCCGGGACCCTTACCCCAGGCCATGCTGAGCAATCGAGAGAGGACAGGGGGAGGGACCACAATGTGGGGAACCCAGGCCACGTCCAGCCCCATGGGCAGCTGCCCTGGCCTTACTCCCAGTACTTACTTATCCAGGTCGATGTCCAGGGCCCTGTAAGGGTCATTGGGATCTTTGTCGTCCTCGTCACTGGGCAGGGCGTTCTGAGGGATGACAGGAATGCTGTGTCTGGATCAACCCACCCTCTCCACAACCCCACTGGGCCCCCACCTCCCTCTCAGAGACAAACCAGCAGGTCCACACCCATGAGAGCATCTGCTCTGGGGCCTGGCGCTCAGCGTGAGCAGTGGATCCCACAGTTAATGAAACAGAAGTGCAGGACGTGCTCACATCGCAAAAAAGGGCAGAGCTAACCAGGGGCCCGGGGGTGGGGCGGGGCAGGCAACTGACCTCAGGCATCTCCTCGGTGACAATGTCCACACGCTGGGCAGGTGCAATGTCCTCGTCACTCTCCGTGTGCAGCGAGCTGTGACGCCGTGTGCCCCGGCGCTCGCGCTCCCGCTTCTTCTTCTTCCGTTTATCCTTCTCCAGCCGTTGCCGGTGCCGCCTCTCTTCCTCCAGCTTCACGTACTGGTCCGATAGGGGCATCCCTGCTGGGACGTGGGTGCTCACCCCACAGCCTGAGAGCCACGCCCTGCCCCTACCTGGGGGCACTGCCCTGACTACTGGGATGCAGACAGGGGGCCCAGGGCGGTGTGGGGCTGGACCTAGGGACCTCTGTACACGCCCCCTGCTGGCAGGGGACTGGGAGGGAGGATGCTGGCTGGACAGCCAGAGCTGAGGCAGGTCTGAAGCTGGTCTGCAACACCCTCACCCCACGCAGACACTTGCCTGGCACCTTCAAGGGCACCGAGAGGTCAATCTGCACCACGGGGATGTGCTCCACGCCTGGCGTGTCCTGATACCGCTGTGGGGAGACAGCAAGGCCGGTCACCACGCAGGGCAGAGGGCCCAGCATGACGCTGAAGCTGCAGAGCAGGGCTCATGGAGAGGGGCAGGTCTGTCAGTGCGGGGAGTATAAGACGGGAGCAAGACTTGCCCGTTTTTTCATTTGAATCTTTTTTCAAGTTGAAAGTCATACTTTGGAAGCGCAGAAACACAGGGCTTCCTGCCTCTGGAAAGCGGGCATCAGCAAGCCTGACACATGTGGAGCCATGTCTCCCTGGGGGAGCCCAAGGCAGCCGATAGGTCTGCTGGCTGGAGGGGGACAGATGGTGGCAGTGGCGCCTGCAAAAACCCCATGTCCCTTGTGCTCACTTGCTTCCCGCTAAGGCAGAGGAGCCTGAGCTCAACCACGCAGAACTTGTTCCCCACTTATTGCTACTGGGGGCCCTTGTGGTCCTGCCCCTGGTCCTGCTGACAGCCTCACACAGCCCAGGGATGGAGAGCAGATGGGGCCCTGGCCCGTTCCTCCAGAACAAGGAGTCCAGCCTTACCTTCTGCGGGGACGGGGAACTCTTGATGTAGAACGGGTTGTTGGCCTGCTCTTGCCTGCGGGCCTCGCGGCGCTGCGGGACAGGATTCAGTGAGCACATCAGTGGGTGTGCGGAGCACTCGCCCTGCACCCTCCCAGACCACCTGCACGAACCAGACCTAGGGGACAGGACCCCTCGCCACTTTCACTGTTGGCTTTGGACCAACAGAGAGGGAAGCCAGCATGGGGAGGGGTGGAGAGGGGCAGCCAGTGGGACCACCCGGGAGCTCCATGGCTGGGGCACGGGGATGGCCCCTGCAGGGGAGGAGCAGAGGAGGGAACGATGCACATCTCATACCCAAGTCCGCACGTCGTCCCCAGGCCCCACACCCAAAAGCGCAACGGTCAGGACCCACGGCTCTCCCTGGGGAGCTCTGGCCCAAGAGAACAAGCCCACCCAAGGTCTGCTCGGAGGGGCATGGGCCACAGGCCAGAGCGACCGCCCTGCCTCACCCGGGCCAGCTCCTGCTCGTCTGCCTCGGGCGCCCGTGGCTTGGTGTGTCGCTGTTCCTCGTCCTGGAACATGGCCTTGGGCTTCTCATCCTCAGACTCGCTGTCCGAGAGTGGCTCGTTAATCCAGGCATCCAGGTCCAGGCTGTGGGACACAGGGGTCACATGGTGGCTCTGGCTTGCAGGCCCGGCCCTGGACAGTGCTGTCCCCTTGGAGACCAGGACATGAAGGCCAGGCAGCGGCCGTGGGCAGAGAGGACAGACCAAGGACGGTGGAGCTTGACTACCCCAAGGTCGACAGGCAAGGACCGCCCACTTACCTTCTCAGGGACGGCACCAGGGTGGGGACAGCAGAACCCCAGAGAAGCAGCCAAGCACCCTGCACTGTCTGTGTGAGGAGTTGGCCTCCTGATCTCAGGGAATGTCCTTCTGTTCCCTCCACCACTACTAGCTGGACAGAAGCCTGGGGGGGCCCTCATGCCACCTGGCCCCAGGTCCTCTAATGGCCGCACACTTACCCTTCAGGGACTGGAACCTTCTTCTGTGCCTTGGGAGCCACCGGGTTCAGTTCCCCGGCAAAGAGGGCACTCACTTCCTCTGCCACCGGCACGTCCTTGGCCTGAAGCTTCTGCACGTGCTTGACCAGCTGCAAGATGCAGGATGCCTGCGGGGGCCCCAGAGGAGTCAGGAGGGGGCCCCGGAGGACCGGCCCTGAAGGCCACTCAGCCTTTACAGGGCACAGCACACACAGACACCTCGCTGCTCCTGACTAGAGCCTGGCTGAGAATGTCTGGAAGGCTCTATGAGGAGCTACTTGGCCATGGGGCCTAGCCAGAAAAACACAGACCTGTTGCCATCTCCTTCAGAATTAGTGACAGAAACTGGGTTCTGAGCAAGATAAAGGGTTACGGGGCTGAAGGGTGTGCCACCCCATTGGGCAACTGCTCCAAGAACATGGCCCCCGACCTCTGGGAGGCACCAGGGTGCCTTCTCTCGGTTCCAGGGATGTGACCACAGCCAACCCGGGCTCGCGGCCCTCAGCCGACAGACAAGCTCATGCCCAACACCTGACCACAACTGCAGAGACCACTAGGGCCTGCATTACCGTAGGGCTCATGAAACAGGCTGCCAGGCCACCAGTGCGCAGCTGCCACTCCAAGCTCCCGTGAACCAGCTCTCCTCCACCCTTCCTGTTGGCACCCACCAGGATCCGCGGTCACCTTTGTTGCATCTCCCTCGGGCTGACCACTCACATTCCACGGCCTCCTGCTCCCTCACCGTCTCCCATCCCCACTGACCCCCGCCAGGCTGCTCCTATGGGACCACCTGGGGCCTCCCCAGCACAGGAGCTCCAAACTGGCCAGCCCTGCCCCCGGCCAAGAATGAGGAACCACAAAAGGGCCCCCCTTTGAACTGCCCTCAGATGGACGAGCCACTGCTCTCACCCGCTCCTGGACCTCCAGGTCCGCACTCTGCACAAACTGTGGCAGCCGCTCCACCAGGAGCTGGGTGACCTCCTGGGCTGCGGACGCATCTGCCGCCTGCTCCTTTTGCTGCAAGATGGCCGCATACAGCTTGACCACGTTCTGCACGTATACCGCCTGGATGTGTCCAGGCAGTGTGGTGACCTTGGGCCGCAGCATGGCCTCCAGTGTCTGCTGGGGCTCCTGCAGGTGTCTGGGGGATGGGAGGGCTGGTGAGTAGCCACCCCAACAGCTCCGTGTCCCAGGCTCCTGCCACCCGCTGTGATCCCCCACCTGGCGCTGGGGCTCAGGGAGGGGACCTGGAGGAAGAGACCATGGCCACCCTCCACTCACTCGGAAAACTCCCCGCAAATCCAGGCAGCCGCGTAGAGCACCTCGCAGATGCCGCTGCGCTGCGGGCTGCTGGCCACCAGGTGGGCACTGTCAAGCAGCGCGGACATCTGTGCCACGGCAAACCTGCGGATGGCCTTCACGCGGATGGCCACATCCAACATCTGTGCGGCAATGAGGTGGCCGTGGCGGGTGCCCTCCAGCCGCGTCAGTTCCACGAGGATGCTGATATACCTGCGGGACGGGGTCTGTGAAGGGCCCCGCCAGCCCCAGCGCCACCCCACCACCCTGCCCCCGGCCCCGCCGGCCCACAGGCCGCACCACTCGAAGTTGGTGATGTGCTGATAGTTGGACTGGCTGCAGATGTCGATGATCTTGGTGAGCAGCTCGTCACGGTAGGTCGTGCCCTCAGCCTTGTCCACGTGGGTCATCAGCTTCTTGACGATCTCCATTAGGTTCTTCTTGGACACCTGGGGGCAGCGATGGTGAGGGAGGGGCCAGGCCGGCAGGGGGGCAGTGTGGGCAGCAGGGCAGGCACGCACCATTCCGTACAGGAGATCGAGGGCCCGCAGGCGGATGGACTCATCCTTGTCGTCCAGGCACTGCAGCACGAGATCCTTGTGAGCCTGCACAGACTTGGGGTGCGTCCTCAGGATCTTGGACATGGCCAGGAGCCCCAGGTACTTCACTGCAGAGACAGTGGGCAGTTGTCACACCTGTACGAGGTTCAGGGGCGAGGCCAGGCTGCAGCTACACCCCAACCACCTGGGCACTGTCGGCCACATCTCCCAGGCACCAGGCTCCCCTCACTGCCAACCTCTAGCACCCCAAACACACGACTGTCTATGCCAGGGGCAGCCAACTGGGCCACAGGTCAGGTCCAGCCACAGCCCGTATCCACAGCAGCATCACTGGCACGTGACATGCCTGCCAGCACCCACCAGGCAACTTCTATGCTACCCTGGCAGAGACCGTACGACCTGCAGAGTTGATCCGAGTTACTCCCTGGCCCTTCCCAGGAAAAATTTGGTGACCTCTGCTCAAAACCAACAGATCTGGAGTGCCACCAGGAGTGCCTGTCTGGTTAACCTCCAAGGAGACTGCAGGCCCATGGGGAGGTCTGCCAATGCCTGGCCTGCTCCTCCTGGGCCTTGGCGCACCCTTGACCTCTCCCCTGTGCTGCCATAGCCTCCCCACCCCTCCCTGCAGTCAGGTCCTGCCTCCCCATGGATGCGGGGCACAGGGCTGAGTTCAAAGACACTTTCAATGGGCAAAGGGCTGAGCCATACAGCGAGACACCAGCCCACTGTGCAGATGTGTAGTGGCACCCCCAGGCCCTGCAGAGCCTGGAGGGATGAGCAACTCACAGTTCTGATCGGAGTCTTCTATCAGTATCCTCAATTTCTGAACGCAGAGCTGCAAAGAGAAGAGTAATACTGGTCACATCTATGCCCACATGGAGTTGTGGCCTGGAGCCAGGAGGGGAGCCTGGGTCCTGGGACATACCTGGATGCTGGCGCTGTGGTTGGGCATGCCGGATGACAGGGAGATGAGCACTGAAACAGACCACTGGGTGAGGGCCCACATGACTGGCCCGGGGAGCAGACCACAGTGCCCGGGGACCCAGGGCCCCTGTTGGGGGCAGGCCCATGGGCCACCCTGCCTGGGACCTGCTGACTGTGATGTGCGATGGAACAGGCCATCTCCTATCTGCATACTCACTCACTCTGCCCATGGCCAGGGTCGGGGCTGTCTGCGATCCCGCCCCACCTCGGTCCTCCCTGTGGACCTTCCCACACAAAAGGGCCACTCTCCAGGCCAGCCTCCCCTGCTCCCAAGTCCCATGCTCGCCCTTCGTCTCTGTGACCGTTGCTGATCCTCGGTGATACTCACGGCCCATGCTGTGGTCATGAGCGTGGGCCCGGGACCAGCTTCCTGAGCCTTGCTGAACTTATAGCTGCCTGTGGGTCTCTGAGGAGCAGCCCAAGCTCCGGGCAGGGAGAGCCAATGAGACACTGAATCCTCCGGCCACCACCTCCCTCTGCCCACCTATAGAAAATGGGGCTGTAGGGACAAGTGACCCACAGCTAACGGGCTCTAGCAGATTGTGTGGGGAGGGCATGCAGGTACCCTCCAAGGACCCTCCTGGCTGCAGCTCCTATACAGGACACCACACGAGAAGCAGCCTGAGGCCTGCTCCAGAATGCTCAGGAAGACGGTCTTGCTGGTGGTGGTGCAGCGTTTATCAATGGAGCCTGAGGCAGCAAAGGTTCTGGCCACAGCAGTGTCCAGTTGCTGACAGGTCCACAGGGCCAGGCCAGGCAGCTTGCCAAGTGGGAACCTCAACTCCAGGGGAGTCTGCACCTGCTGGTGAGGTCCTGGGAACAGCCCCCTAGCCGGCGACAGCACCCTGATCCACAGCGGGTCACCCCAGCACTCACCTGCGATGACGGTGTTGACACACTCGTAAAGAAGGGACATGGCAGACGTGCTGGAGACGGAAACAGAGGAGCCGGGAAGACGGAGGCTGCCTGCCTCCCATTCACCCCAACAAGATCCCCAGGGAACTGTCTCAGGGAAAATACCGAGCCCAAGGACTCATCTTCTGATTCTGTGAACCCCATGAAGAGAAGCCAAGTTCCCCAAAGGGCCCTCTCTAGCAGCCCAGACCCCACCAGCTCGTTTCACTCTGACAGGGAGGTGGCCTGACCTGGCAGGAGGAACACAGAGTCGCAACCCACCCTACCCCCCTGCCAGGTCACTCAGGCACCAGATGTGTCCACCCACTCGTCTGATATTCTCAGTGATGCTTTAGTTCAAACCCCTAAAGGTCAAGAGAATGGGCCACCAGAGTCGGGCCACAAAACAGGTCTCGAGATTGAGGGCCTCACATGAATGCTTTGAAAACCATGGCTACTTCATAATGACTGATGATTTGTTTCAAACAACAACAGGGGCTTCCCTGGTGGTCCAGCGGTTAAGACTTCATGCTCCCAATACAGGGGGGCCCAGGTTTGATTCCTGGTTGGGGAACTAGATCCTGCATGCTAGAACATGCAGTTCCATGTGAACAAGAGTTCACATTATGCAACTAAAGACTCTGAGTGCCACAACTAACACCCGTCACAGTCAAATAAACATACAAATAATAGCAAAGCCAACAGTGTCCTGAGCCATTGGCCACCTCCCAGGGGATTCCAGGAGCACGATCTCCTGGCACTTGGAAGCTCCATCCCCACGATTCAACCACAGGCACCCCAAGTTCCCTACAACATTCTAGAACTGGGTGGGGACATGGTCACCTCAGGCTATTCAACTCGACCAGTGAGAACCCCTGTGCACCAGAGCTGAGCAGAACAGCTCTCCCCACTGACCTAATTGTGGCTGTTTGCAGACTGGGGAAAGGAGCGCCCAAGGACATGGCTCCAGGCTATGGCAGACCTGTAGGCCTGCTTGCCACTCCCCCCATCCCTCCTGAGAGCGCCCTCCCACACCGGCCCCAGGCCTACCTGTGGATCAGGTTGGTGAGAGGCTCGATCAGCTTCTTGCCCAACCTTGGCTCCAAGGGGGTCAGAGCACCAAACTAGGGGATGAAGAGGCTGACGGTCACTCACAGCAGGGATGGGACAGTGGTCTGGGGCCCTCACCAAGGACACCCAGAGGCCCTCTGGCAGTGGGTGGGGCAGGCCAGGAGAACACCTACCAGTTTGATAATCTTAATGAGGACCCAGTTGTTGGTGGAAGAGGTCATGAGCTTGAAAAAGAGCGGGGCAAGGGAAAGGTAGTTCTTGGGGTTGCGTCTGGCCAGCTCACAGATGACGTTGACTGCTGCCGACTGGACTCCTGAGAAGGGAGGGCCCCCATCAGTAACAGGGTGTCCTCCAAGGCAGGTGGCCCCCCACGCACTGTGGCCTATGGGCACGGCTCCCCCCAACCACCTCGAGGGGTGTCCCCAGAGAGTCAGTCACTCAAGGTACAGGACACCCACCCCACAAAACAACATCCCAAGGAGCGAATGTGGGGTCTGCCGGCCCAGAAGCAACGTCACTCCAGGAGAGGAATGAACACAAACAGCACCCAGGTCTTGGTTTCTAAATCCCACACCAAAGACACAGGAACAGGGTGGTCTGGAGAAGGGCGGACTCCAGGTTGGTGGGAAAATAGAGGAGGGTCGAGGACAGGGTCCCAAGGCCTAGCACCCCTCCACAGGCCCTCAGTTACACGGGCCCCACAGGGCCTTTCTAACTCAAATCAACATACCAGGGTCGGGATCCTCCAGCTTCTCCTTCAGGCGGGGGAAGGCAGGGCGCAGGGACTCAGGGTACTTCAGAAACACCTTGTACATGATCAGCACCGCCTTCTTCCGGATATACGGCTTGGTGTGTGACATCTGTGGGGCAGACAGCATAGATCTCCCTGCTGACGCCCCTGTGCCCCGCACCCCTCACCTCCTTATCTCACCTTCTACTCCCGGCTCACCTCCTGCTCACCTCCCACTACCCTGTCTCCCTCCTAGCCCCCACCCCCTGCTCATCCCCCACCCCCCTCACCTCCACTCCCTCCTGTGTTCATCTCCCACATCTGCCTGCATCTCATCTCTATAACCTGAAGGAAAACTCTCTCTCCAGCTTAACTGGCTCCTGGTCTCTGAGCCCTGTCTGCACATTTACTCTACTGCCCTCCTCCCCACCAAGCCCAGGACCACACAACAGTGTCTTAGAATCAAATCCTGCCTTCCTCAGTCCATGACCCCAGCCTGCCCTCTGGAGGCCGAGGTCCGCCTCCACTGTCAGCCCTGGCCATGAGATCCATTGGTCACCGAGACCTGTCCCCAGGGCAGGATGCTGCTCTGCACCCCAACATGGGACCCCAGAGCTCCTGCCCTGCTTTCAGGACTGTGCTCTGGCCACGAGGGCCTCTTGTCTGTAGGTGGGCACACTCCTCACCTGTTGGGGCCCTGGGAACCTGGCCTGAGAAAGCTGCCCTGCCCTCTAGACCCAGCACCAAGACAAATTCCTACCGCCCTCCTGTGGGTGTGTGACCACCGTCACCTGAACGGGTCCTCACGCCTCCTGAAGTGGGCCAGAGGGTCAGTACTGTTGGCTTTGTCAGCCAGGGTCTCTGTACAGAGTCTGCCCTGGCCGCTGGGAAGCCCAGGGACACGGTATGGGCAAAGGGGCGGGAGCATGTGTGGACACATCATTTACTACAAGCCCCGGACCTAGAAGCTGACTCTACTCACAGCCTTCAAGACTGCAAACCAAGACTGGAGCACCCACACAGCAAACAGGCTGCCTCTGGACAGAACGCTCCGGGAGGGACGCACCGCCCTCGCACATGCTATGACATGGTCAGATGGGGAGCCTCCCAATCATGGAGAATGAGGTGCTGGCGACCCTCAGGGCCATGAGGTCTTTGTTCTTTTGTGGTTGTTTTAGAGTCAATTCCAGTTTCATTTCTCTTTCTTTCTTATTTTTACTAGAGTTGAGGGCTGCGATTTCTAAGAACACATCCACATT
This sequence comes from Oryx dammah, assembly GCF_014754425.2. Taxonomy (NCBI): domain Eukaryota; kingdom Metazoa; phylum Chordata; class Mammalia; order Artiodactyla; family Bovidae; genus Oryx; species Oryx dammah. The sequence continues at coordinate 88,205,021 of NW_024070189.1, forward strand.
TCACAACAAGGTTCCTGCCCGCCCTAGAGATCAAAGCTGGCTGGGAATTCTGCTTTTCAGATGAACAGAGCCACCAGACATCAGACTGTACCCAAATGAAGATAAAAGGTGTCCTGGACAGAGACTACCTGACCGTGCTGCCCGCTGAGACCACTACCACTGCCACTCATGCCTCAGTAAGAACACAGCTGGTGGGTCAAGCGCCCACCACCGCCCCCAGCTAGACCTTGCCCTTCCGGAGAGGACCATTCCAGAGGAGGTGAAGTGCAAGTCGGGCCCCTCAGGTGATGGAGGGGGAGACGGTGACTAGGTGTCCCAGCTCACCCCAGGAACCCAGGCTGTTTCCACCCCCCGAGTGCCCTCAGCGTGACTTTACAACCAGGTTACCCTGGCACCCGAGGCAGTAAAGGCAAGGGGAGGGCCCACTCCAAGACTCACCAGAGTCATGATGTCGTTGGCCAGGTCTCTGGCAAGATCTGGGGTAACAAAACAGGACAGGCCAGTCAGCGCGACGCCAGTGTCATACTGGCTGGGGCTGCTCAGGTCCTGGAAAGGGAATGCGAGGGTCAGAGGCGGGTGCTGCCCATGGCTTGCTGGGCCCCAACTGCGCCCGCCAGCCCTGCCCTGGGTCTGGAGACATGTGGGACAAGGATTCATGAGGAGCAGCCAGTTCCGCTCTGTCACCAAGAAGAGCTGGGATGGCTCTGGGGGGACAGAGGCGACGGCTGCCCCTCGCTCCAGGTGTGTAACATGGCAAAACTGCAGAACCCAGGGCCCTGACCACCCAGAGGCACGCAGCAGGGGCCCCCACAGGGAGACACCCACAGATGACTCCTCTAGGCCCCTCTGCAAGTGTTGAGAAGCCTCCACTGGAGTCCCACCTCTCAGGGAGCGGAGAACCAGCAGAAGAAGCGCAACTGCCCTGCCTGACGCCCCAGCCTCAGCTCCCGCTGACCTGCGTGGAAGCCCCGTCTTGGCACAGAGAGGGGACCCTCCCCACACTTCACATGTGTAACAGGTGCCCCCAGAAGTGTCTGAAGAGTTAATCTCCTAGACTGTGGTGATGGTACAAAAACATAGGCTCTTAAAGTTCACTGCAACCCCGGATGTGGAGACTGGGCCTCACAGCACATCCCTCCACTCAGAGTGACTTGCAGAGCCTGACACGGGCAGCAGCCACACCTCACGGTGTGTGGAGGCCTCCGGGCAACTCCTACAGCCTGCCTGCCCCACAGCACCTGCCCGGGAGCCCAGTCACCTGTGCCCTGCAGGGTGACCACACCAGCTCCTGGGTAGCAGGCCTCCCCCAGCCATCTGAGGACCCAGGGCCACAGGCTCATGGCAGTTCTGTCCAGGAAGGGTGCCTCTGATGGCCCCCTGACCACTCTCAGCAAGAACTGATCAAGTCCCTGGGCTAGGGCAGAGCAGAGCACTCATTGCTCTCACCACAGAGCTGAAAACCACTCAGGGCCAGAGAGACACACCAGCCAATGCCCAGCACCCAGTGGGCAGAAGGTGCCACCCCCTCAGCAGGTTCCCCCACGAGAGGGGGCAGGGCTTGAAGAGTGACTAGGGGCAGTCCCTCAACACTAAGAGAACTCAAGAGGAGGGCCACACATGCCGCCCACCACTGTTGTTTCCGAGGAGGGTGGAGACCATCCACTGCCCACTAACCCCCACTCTCCACATGCTCCCATGGTGGGGTGAGAGGCCCCTACCTTGCGGATCTGGTTGGTGGTCAGCATGATGACGTCGGTCCCTTCGTGAAAGCACTGGGAAGCCGCGAGGTAGCCAATTCGCTGTGAGTGCAACAAACAGAGGCGTCGGGCACAAGGGGAGCGGGCCACGCAGCCCTGGCTGGCCCATCCCCCACCAGGAAGAGGACACCCCGCCCCAAGTGCGTGGTCTCTGGAACACAGTGGCTGTCAAGTCAGCCAGCATGGCCTGTCACTGCCCTGTACATCCTCATCGCCTGCTCAGTAGCTGATAGAATGAGTCTCACAAACACGGGATAACCATGGGCTCCCACCTCTGTGGCTGGGGTAGCCTGGAGGCATACCCACACACAAATGTGTGACACTCCAACACACGGGCAGGGCACTAGCCCAACCTTGGCAAACCCAGCATCTCATTTCCTCTCCAGGAGAAACCGGTAGGCAGCATGAATGACCAGGTCCCTCAGGAGGACACAGCCTCAGCCTCAGATGCCTGCAGGGCGTGTTCCCAGGGAGAACCATGGGACGCCCCTAAATAGGCTGCCGGTGGTGAAGACTGCTTTCCAGGACATTTACTAAAGCGGGAGACAACGTGTTCAGTTGTTATAATATCAAGTAATAGAAAAGCAATACCTCAAAGTGGTATGAGTAGGCTCCATGAGATGAAGGCAGAGGGTGCTGAGAAGCACCAGGACAACTGACCAGTGGCGGGCTCTAGGGGGATGATCAGTGCCTGCCTGTGGTGGTTTTTTTTTTTTTTTTTGAAAGGTTACAAATTTAATTTGTATCACAAAATACATAACCACCCCTACAAACCTTAACTTCACTGACACTACTTAAAACAGAAAAGAAAACATGGTGTTAATGGTGCTAAGACCTTGCTAGGCAGATGTATGATGGGAATGGGTCTCCAGTGGTTGCCACTGTGTCCCCTCCCAGCCCAGCCTCATCACAGGACACACGCCTTCCCTCCCCCAGGACCCCACCCAGGGGGTTCAGGACCCACAGCAGGCTGTCCCCTCACCTTGAATGTGAACTTGGAGGCGCTCATCACTTCGATGATGTTGAAGGCAGCCCAGCTGATATCGTAGCCCAGCATCTGCAGCTGTGGCAACAGAGCCAGGGTCTTAGGCTCCTGCCCAGCCCCCTCCCCCAACTCCCTGGGCCCAGAGGATGAGGAGACAGATGAGGAGAGACAGGGTCTCAGCCCCCGCCCGACAGAGCGAGCGGCCAGCACTCACATAGGTCAGCTTGCAGACCGCGTTGGCTTTCACTGCGATGTTGTCCTGCTTCAGCTCCTGCTTGACTTCATCGATGCACTGAGAGATGTATTTTGCCTAAAACGAAAGAAGAAAAATTGAGGAGCTGCGAGTGTCTGGTTTCCCTGGTAGCTCAGTTGGTAAAGAATCCACCTGCAATGCAAGAGACCCCAATTTGATTCCTGGGTCCAGAAGATCCCCTGGAGAAGGGATAGGCTACCCACTCCAGTATTCTTGGGTTTCCCTTGTGGCTCAGTTGGTAAAGAATCCAGCTGGCAGGAGACCTAGGTTCGATCCCTGAGTTGGGAATCCTTTCCCCTGGAGAAGGGAAAGGCTACCCACTCCAGTATTCTGGCCTGGAAAATTCCATGGACTGTGTATAGTTCATGGGGTCACAAAGAGTCAGACACAACTGAGCAATTCTCACTTTTAAGTGTCTGGCTGAAACCTAAGACAGACACAGAACACACAGTGTGCACTTCCCTCGATGGGAAATGTCCAGAAGAGGCAAATCCAGAGACAAAGAATGAACTCCTGGTTGCCAGGGCCAGGGAGTGGGGAGGTGTCTGCTAATGAGGATGGAGTGATGGATGTTCTGGAATTAAACAGAACTCTCTGAATGTACTAAAAACCAGTGCATCATACCCATGAGAGCAAGGAGTCACACTGTACGGGTATGACAACATGGCTGCTACCCCGAGAAATCCTGTCAGTGTGATGAACTGCCCACGATCCCCCATGGGCCCTCCTCCCGAGGGGCAGGTGGGGGGCTGGGGAGAACAGGGGCAGTCCCCAGATGAGCTCACCAGCATGTTCCAGCCCCTGAAGGACTTGTGTTCGTGGCCCATCTGAGTGAGAGGGCCCACACAGGCCCCCTGCTCGCTCTGGGGCCAGGCCATCCAGACAGTGTAGGCACATGAGGGCCACTGGGGGGTGGGGACTGTCCGCCCCCAGCCCTTGTGGCCCCCAGGTCCTCCAAGACCAGCCACCCTGGGCAGGCGGCGCTGCAAATTCCCCTAGGGCTCCCCATTTCTGAGTTCGTGCCACCAGCAGCCTCTCCTGCATGCATCAGGGGTCTGTGTGCAGCCCCCACCCTCCTCTCAGTGGCGCTGCAGTGTATCTGCGTTCGGCTCCACGGCCACCACGTGTCCATCCTCCCAGCAGGGCAGGGCTCGGAGCCCTCCCAGCTTCCCACTTTTCCGACACATGCTGCCATGGGGCAGGGCTCTATGCGGACACATGTTTTCAATTTTCCTGGGTTTTCTGGGTTTCTAGCACTCATACTAGAACACCAATCAAAAGCCTGGACTGACACACGAAGCCCAGAGCAAGGAACGTGCCCCATGAGACATAAGGCTCCCATCCAGAGACACGCACAGATGTTACAGTGGCAGTCGCAAGAAAACCCAAACCTGCCAACATGGAGTCCAGTTGTCACCAGGCTGTGGGGGATTCTGGTGCCCGCCCCGCCTTCCCAAGAGGAGGAGGAGCCTTTGATCTGACCAATAGCAGGGTGGCCAGCACAGCAGCCCTGCTCCCAGTGGATACACCCTGCATCCAGTGTCACCCCGGACCTCTGGGGGCTCCAGCACAGGCTCCTGGGGAAGGCGCCCCCAGCGTGAGCCCTCAGCCAGCGTCTGATATATATTCCATGACCGAGTCGGACAATGGAACACAAGTCACCAGATCCTTCCAACAGGCTTCCAATTACTAATCCCCTGGAGCCTCAGTCCCATACCTGTGCAGGGATGACCCCTTTCTGCACCCTGGACTGGCAGTTAATGATTTAAAAGGGAAAGAGCAGACAGACCATCCCAAGTGTGGAGAACCTGGCCGAGCACACAGCCCTGCAGACCTGCTTCTGCAGTGAAAGTGACGTCGCTCAGTTGTGTCCGACTCTTTGAGACCCCATGGACTGTAGCCTATCACGCTCCTCCATCCATGGGATTTTCCAGGCAAGAGTAATGGAGTGGGGTGCCATTTCCTTCTCCACAGGATCTTCTGGACCCAGGGATTGAGGGGCCTCCCACACTGTAGGCAGACGCTTTACTGTCTGAGCTACCAGGGGCAGACGCTTTACCGTCAGCAGTGCCCAGGGGCAAACAGGTGCTCACAAACATGCTCCCATACTGGCACCTCAACACAGAAGCTGGTCAGCTGGTGAAAGGCCAGCACACCATGCTCTCTGCACATGATTTCCAGGCGGCCTAGGGACCCCTTGGCTTAGGGAGGCCAGGCAGAGTCCGTTCCTGCTAACATCTGTGCAGCCATCCTCAGACCAAGCCTCCCGCAGCCCTGTCTGCAAGTGACTCTCCCACAGCGCAGGGCAGGAGAGACCACTGGGTCCTGCCCCAGCTTTGATCCTGGGCGAATGAAGCCGCTGGGAAGTGAGGGGAGACAGGAAGGGGGCGGACAGCCTCACATGAACCCTGCCCCACGGACCCCAGGACCCCGTCCCCACCAGAATACCGCACACAGCCTGCACTGCAGCCCACTGCAGGCACACAGAGCCAGAGCTCCAGCCCAGACAAGGTCACCGCCCTAAAACACACCCCTCCCTGTAAAACCAACACTCTGCAGAGAACACAACAGAATCCAGAGTGTCTGCAACACACCATCCACAGTGTCTGGGTCACAGTCCATAATTATTCAAATTTGAAACAGGAGGGCTTCCCTAGTGACTTAGTGGTAAAGAATCCGCCTGCCAATGCAGGAGACAGGTTCGATCCCTGGTCCGGGAAGATCCCACATGCCACAAGTCAGCTAAGTCTGTGTGTCGCAACTACGGAAGTCCATGTGCCTCAGAGCCCGTGCTCCACAACAAGGGAAGCCACCGCAACGAGAAGCCCAAGCAGCACTAGAGAGCACCTCCCGCTCTCCACAACTGAGAGAAGCCGCGCAGCAACAAAGACTAAAAAACAAAACCCCTGCTTAACTTAAAAAAAAATTAGAAACAGGAAACTATAACCTATATCCAAGAAGAAAAACAAAAGATGGCCAGCAAAGACCAACCCTGAGATGTCTCTAGGGATGGAATGAACATATAGAGGTTTCAACTCAGCTACTGTAACCATGCTCTCAGGGCCAAAAAGAAAATGTACTTGTAATGAATAAAGAGAGGACGTCTCACAGAGAAAGGAAAGCTACACAGAACCATCAGGTGGAAATCCGGGGAAGGGAAACAGCAGGGACTGAGGAGGGAGCGGAAGCTGAGGAGAGAGGTGGCAGCATGATGGTGGGACAAGAGCGACGCCTTGAACACAGCAGAGTCAGAAAAGGGTGCAATAAAGGTGCAGCAAGCGCACGCCTGAGACCCAGGGAAGGAAGGGCAGGGAAAGCAGCTGGAAATAAGAGCTCAAGTCTACCCAAATCTGGTGAAAGACATAAACCGACAACTTCCATAAACCTAGCGCCGGTTCTCCGCAATACGAAACACAAAGGAAAATCACACCCAGACACATCACAGACAAAGTGCCAAAAACTGAGACTACGGAGACAGTCTCCAGAGCAGCCAGAGGAGGACCCAGAGGGAAGCCCTGAGCTAGGGGAGGCGGGGGCTCAGGGCTCCCCACCCGAGACCGTCCCTCAGAGATGAAAGCAGAGTAACCACCCCCCCACAGCGACCCTGCACCTCAGAGCACCCCCTGGGGCAACAGCCGAGCCCCCAAAAGTGACTGACCCAAGGAAGGAAACCCTTCCTCAACACTAATGTTCAGCCACAACACAAGTGAACAGTGCACAGGCTTGGGGTTCCTACAGGCGGGACAGGGAGGAAAGGACTGTGAAATATTAGAAGGATATGCTTCACTCAGGAGTGTTTACATATTTATCTAAAACAGAGTTACACATACGAAGTTAAAGTAAGGAACATGGGAGAAAACAGTATATTAGTCTTTGTAGTCTGATTTACACGCAGCATTGCTAACAATGAAGTATTTTTTCTCCTTTTTACAAAGAAGAAAAATAAAAAATAAAAAGGCCAGGGTATACAAAGGATCTAGATCCAGTAAATTATACAGGCAGATGTAGGAGGTATTGTAGGGAGGGTCCCAGACCACCGCAATACAACGAATATCGCAATAAAGTGAGTCACACAAACTAAGTGGTCTCCTGGTGCACGTAAAAGCTACATTCACACTACTCTGTTGTCTGCTGAATGTGCCACATCATTGTGTCTAAAAAAACTTAAGTACACACCTTAATTAAAAATACTTTATTGTGGGACTTCCCTGGTGGTCCAGTGGCTAAGATTCTGAGTTCCCAATGCAGAGGGTCAGGGTTCGACGCCTGGTCAGGGAACTAGATCCCATGTGCCACAAATAAGACCTGGTGCAGCCAAACAAAATTTCATTGCAAAGAACGCCAACCATCATCTGAGGCTTCAGCAAGCCATCCTTTTTGGGGGGATGGGGCAGGATCTTAGTTCCCTAACCAGGGATCAAACCTGGGCCCTCAACAGTGAAAGCACAGATCCTAACCACTGGACCATCAGGGAATTCCCAGCAAGCCATATTTTTGCTGGTGAAGGTCCTGCCTCCATTGTGGACTGGGTGGTCACGGCAGATTCTTAAAACAAGTCAACAGTGAAATCTGCAGAATCAATGGCCTCTTCCTTTCATAGATGGTTTCTCCATCATGTCCGATGCTATCTGATGGCATTTTACCTACAGAAGAACTTCCTTCACAGCTGGAGTTGATTTTCCCAAGCCCTTATCAATGAAGCTACATAATATTCCACCTGTGTTATCACTTCCACAAATGATCGTGCCACGTCTTATGTGGGTGAGGTTCATGGAGCCCCAAGACAATTGTGAGAGTAACACCAGAGATTGCTGACCGCAGATCACCATCACATAATAACTGAAAATTCGTGAGAATTACCAAAACGTGACTCAGAGACACAAAGTGAAGGAATGCTGTTGGAAAATGTGGCAACATGCTTGCTCGCTGTGGGGTCATCAGAGACCTTCCATTTGCGAAACACGCAGTACATGGAAAGCATGATCACGGAGAAAGCAGTAAAATAAGGTCTATCTGTATTAAAAACAGAAATTAGAAGCTATTTTAAGATCAAAAGTATACATGACTACGTGTTCTTAACACTTGTTTCAAAAACAGAAGTTGGTGATGCGAACATGATGAAATTCTCACCCCCTGTTCTGAGCAGCCACACTTCACCACGGAGCACACAATGCTGAGATGGATGTGCAACCCCGAATTTATCCAGAGCAAAGGACACACGCCTGGTATGAACCCGGCAGCTATGGTAAAATAGCCATCCAACCCTGTCTTCTTAGAAGAGCCCCCTGGGTCACTTAAGACACCCCAAGATTCCCAGAGGAGTGGGGTCAGACCTTGAGGGGTTGACCCAAGAAGCTGCCCTTGACCCTGATGGGTTGGCAGGATCAAAAACCACACACCTGGACCAGGGAGTCTCTTTTAAAAAAGACTTCTTTTTTTAAAGCAGTTTTAGGTTCAAGCAGAACTGAGTGGTAGGTAGAGATTCCCGGCTCGCCCGCCCCCACGTATGCACAGCGTCCTCAACAGTGCGCATCTGTACAATTGATGAACTCACAGACACGTCATTACCCAAGATCCACAGCTGGTGTCAGGGTTCACTCTGTGGGTCCTGACAGATGTATGTACACTGACAGGCACCCAGCATCACTGTATCACTGAACAGAGTCACTGCCCTAAACCCCTCTGGCCCCGCCCATCCGTCCCCCCTTCCCCATAACCACCGATCCTTCTACAGAGCTCCTCCTTTTCCAGAATGTCCCAAAGCTGGAATCACAGTGTGGAGACTTTTCAGACAGTGTCTTCCACTTAGTCACGTGCGTTTAAGGTTCCTCCCTATCTTTCTGGGGCTTGATGACTTCTAACCCAAGTAAAGCAGCATTGTCAGGATGATCTGTCCACCTCCTGGAGGACATCATCTCACTTGCCTGGTCCACCAACATTTCCAAGAGGTTCTCTCCGAATCGTCATAAATATGTGGGTCTTGCCATCACCCTCGGCTGCCTGCAGGGTCCCCAGTTCAGAGCCCAGAGCCCCTCCACCCTGCTCCTGTAAGCAGCAGTCCTGAGACTCCTGGGGGAGAGAGTTGCTGGACATGGTTGAGGTCATCACCAGAGATGGACATCTATTACGACAGGGGACCAGAGAAGGCTGTCTCTGTCACTCCATCTACGTTGCCAGCAACAACCAGCTGCCATCTACTACGATCATCACTTCAGTAAGAAAATACACTTCAACCCCAAAATGTAGGCAAGGCAAGTCAGTGTCAGAACAGGAGAATTCTGACAATGTACAAGCTGGCCCACAATGAGGACACTCCACAAGGGGGGGTGAACCCGTCTTGCCTGTGCCCATCACAGGCCCAGGACTCAGCGTGGATCAGCTGCAGGGACCGCAGTCAAGCCTCAGACTTCCCAACCTCCCACACCATCTCTCAGTGAGGTCCCAGACCAAGGTTCCCAGAGAGGCGACCGTGCCCCGGGGGATGCCAGGCCCCACCTAGGACATCCGTGTTCATCAGGACTGGGGGCTCCTGGCACGTGAAGGAGCCAGGGAGGCTGCTCCACACTCCAGTGCCCGGGATGCCCCTCCACCCTGAGGGATGACTAAGTCCTCGTGTCCCCAGTGCCGGAGGGGGATTCCGGCCTTGAGCCTGCCTTAGCCACCTGCAGTCTTTCAACCTCCTGGAGCCCTCACGCAGCTGGGTATCCCCAGGGGCCACACAGACCCCCTTCCCCAGACTCGGTCCTCACAGCTGCCGCCACCCATGGCATCTAGGCCTAGAGTGTACCCTTGAAAACTCCCCCAGTCAGGGGAAAAATGCACAGAAAGAGGCCCAAATCCTGAAGAGACAGCTTCATGGAGTCAGCAAAAGGCGCCACGCCAAGCAGAGGGAAGGCAGGGAGGCCCCGGGGCTGCTGCTCGAAGCAGAAGCCATAGCAGCCCTCGTGGTGGCCACGACCCAAGAGGACACCGCTCACGAGGACACGGCCAGCGAGGACACAGCCAGGGGGAGGCTGAGGCTGCTCCCGCTCCCACTCCCACCACAGCGGCCCACCCTCCTGTACACAGCGGCACATAAATGCCCCCGGTGGGAAACAAGCCAGATGTCCAGCAATAGTCCAATGGATAAAGGAACCCTGGTGTAGAAAGACAACACACCCCTGTCGGCGACGGAAATGAACAAGTCATGATGGCTCTTTCCCGTGGCAGAGAGTGAGAGCGGCCGCTGCAGATGACCAGAAGCAAGCAACACTGTCCAGGGACACACATATTAAGGGAGAAAACTGAGCAAAGCAAGGAAATGACAGGCAGAAAACTCAGCATGATTACTATCACCATACTTAAACTGTGTAACGTTTAATTCAGTGCCGGTGTGTCACATTCTGCACAACTAATAATTAGAGAAAAACAGCACAAACCCGGAAGACACACCCTGTGGGCTGCCTAGGAAACACGGACCATCCTCCCTCCAACCAACCCCGTGACCCTAGGGGGGTCCCACAACTCAGTTGGGTTCTGACACACACCCGCCAGGAGTCAGCACAGACCCCACAGGTCTGCCCCCACCGCACACACCAACCAGCTGTAAATCAGGGTTCCCAGAACCCCCCTTGCCTCAGGGAAGCACTTACTTATGTTTTCCAGCGTATTACATAGTAAGGGCACAACAAAGCCAATAGACGGACAGCTGGCCAAAGAGGCAAGGGGGCAGGGCACAGGGCCCAGAGGTAGGATTTCTGCCCTCACAGCAGGCGGTGTGCCACCCCGCACACAGGTGCTTTCACCAACCAAGACTCTCCCTGAGGCCCACACTTCAGAGACTTTTATGGAGGCTTCATCACAAATACATGATCCATCATAAACTCCACCTGCAGCCCCTCCTCCTTCTCTAGAGGACTGGAGGGGAGTGTCTGAAAGTTCCAAGTTTCAAACCATGGCCTGGCCTTTCTGGTGCCCCAGTCCCACAAAGAGTCACCTCATCAGAACAAAAGACATCCCATCTCCCAGGAAACCCCAAGGGACTCAGCAGCTTGGGGCCAGAAACCGGGGGCAGAAACTGAACACCCCAACCAGGATGCTCCCAGTTACCTCTGTTGCTTAGGAAGCTACAAAGGTTCCCGGAGCTCTGCCACAGGAGCAGGGACAGGCCTCCTTATCTCACAACAGAATAGGGTCCAACAACACAGTGACAGCACAGGGAACAAGGGTCACCTAGATGAAGGGGCAGCATTAAGGAACCCAGAGAACTTTTCCCTATCAATTATGGTCAGGGGATCCCACGCCTAGGGGACACTGGGGCGTATCTGGGGAACACTGTGATTATCAAGACTGGGGGAGGCCTGGCATCACACAGGTGGGGCCAGAGACGCTGCTCAACACCCCACAGTGCCCAGGACAGCCCCCTTCAGGACTGACCCAGACTGAAGTCAGCAGTGCCAAGGAGGAGACACCCTGACTCAGGGTGTTTACTAAACTTCCTATCTTTAGTCTTCTCAGGTTTTAAAATAGAAAGTCTTACAGAATAACCAAAAGCACCGCACCAGACACGATACATGCTTCAGTAACTGTCCCTAGTGCATGCACCTCACGGCCCGAGGAGCCCCAGACACCCTGGCAAGGGCTGAACCCCAGGAAACTGCATTTCTGAGGTCAGAGACCCTAGAATAACAGCACTTCGTACAGTTCAATCTTAATCCCAGATTATGCCCAATTTCAAAATACCACTCCACAGTTAACCCTTGGTGTTGCAGGGGACTGGTTCCAAACCCCCAAAGACACCAGAATCCTCAGACACTCCAGTCCCTCCTATACAATGAACTGCTACATGACGTACACACATCCTTCCGTTCACTTTAACTCATTGTGAGATGACTTACAACACCTGACCCAATGTAAGTGCTGTGTATTCAAATAGTTGCCAGTGTGCAGCAAATTCAAGTCTTGCTTCTTGAAACTTTCTGGAATTTTTAAAAATATACTTTCAATCCTGTTGGTGAATGCAGAACCTATGGATACACACAGCCGGACTATACACAATTAGGACTGAATTTTTCAAGTTCAGAAACCAGTTGAGTAGGTTAGACGCAAGCTCAGACCCCACACAAAAACTGACAAATGCAAGGTGCCACCTGATGGAGTGAGCTGGGACACAGACAGAGAAAGTGGAACTCACTTGATTGCTGGCGGGAGCGGGGGGGCGGGGGGCCGCGGGCGGAGGTGTGCACCCACACTCAGAGGGTTGGTCCTCAGGAGCACTTCAGGGACGTGGACAGCACTCAGGAAGGGCTGCCACCATAACAGGGAAGACCAGCACAAAACCTTAACAGAATCTCCCTCAAGTTCTATTTACAGAAAAAAACCCTCCAACTGATTTCTGGGAAGAAGTATTTTATCTTTTCACTTTAAAAAGTTATGCATATAATTTTAAAAGGCTGAAAGAAAAGGTTTTCCCCCAAATATGAAAAATACTCATAAGAATTCAACATTGAAAATCATTTGGTTTTTTCCTAGTTATACACAAGTTTCAGAAGCAAGGACACTCCCAAGTGACTTTCCTCACCTGCCCACATGACCTGGTGCTGTATTAATATACACTGAAACTCAAGCACCCCAGAAAGATGGGAATCAGCCCATTATTTTTCAAACTTCTTTGACTCACTGTAAAAAGCATGTTTTCCATGGTAACCCCACTCACAGGCATGCACATGCTTACTACCCCAAGCAGAAGCAAAAGTTTCACAGTTACTCTGCCAGGGGTCTGGACTTTCTAGATTCTTCTTTGGGGAGCTCACAGAAGCCTGCGTTATAGGCACTCAACAAGATTGGGGGGGGGTAGCCGTCCCTCCCACTTTACACTAGGGAACTCTCCCCTCACTCAAATAGGACCAAGAACCTGGACTTGGGTCTCACAACATCACATGCTAAATTATGGTGCCATTCCATCTGGCTTCTTTTAGTCACTGCCAAGCCTCACTTCTATGGTGCCACACCAGGAGTTTAAGCTACAATCTACTGTAAACAGTAAACTCTGAGGGAAAACTACACTGCTGCCAGTCTTCCTAGGAATGGGGGGTGGTTTGGGAGCTAAGAGTAACCCCAGAGCTGCCTGCTATGCTCCCCAACATCTGGAGCCAGTCACGACCGACCAGATCACGGCTCTTCTGATGAGGGACCCTTGAATCCTGAGCCACATCCTGTGGGAATCGCCCACAGGCTTGGACAGCATCTGCGTGGAACCCAGGCACCACCACCATCAAAATGCCAAATAATGGGCTCCAAGCCTGAGGATCGAGCCATCAGTTCCTACCAATTCCAAGTGAATAGAGCACGATTCAGGGCACTGCCCCTGATGACAGGCTTGCACTCTAAAAAGCAGACGCCCTAACGAACTCGCATTTCTCCAGCGCAAAGACCCTCAACCCCTCCTCAGAATCTCGGAACACACTGCTCAATAACACCCACTACCAGAGGGGGGGTATCTGGAGCTCAACCAGCGCAGAAAAAGAAATCTGAGGGCACAAACTCCTTCCACATATTTGCTTTGCCATGCCCTGGGGTCTGAAATGCAGGCTGACCAGCTATTCTTTCAAAGAGAAACTAAAGATCAGACCAAGAGTTCACTATTGTTGTGACCAGCAGAACTGGCCAGAGTGTCTAACATGATGCAAAACCTAGGTGCAGCCAAAGAAGGGAAGGTGGGCGAGTTACAGAAATGAACCAAAATAACCTAATTACATTTCAGCGAGGTCACACCCATTCTGAAAAAGTGCAACAGAGGCAGGAACTCAAGCTCTCCGAAGAAGGACAGTGCCCGGGGCTCTTGGTGCCTGCCAGCGAATTCCTTAATGTCCCTGCACTTTCCTCTCGGCTCTGCTGGCTTCCCCGGCGCCATTGTGAGGGCCGGCCAGGTGGCACCTGGTGGTGGGACCTGTCCGACAGCTGCTCTCCATCGGGGAGCCTCACTCTCAGGCAAGGAAAAGGGGACTTGCTCCACCTTCCATTGTGTAAGTGCAGGTTTGGGTCTCCCTCTCCGGAAGCCAGCCGTCTGGTGGTCACTAACTGTCCCCATTCCTCCTAAATCTAGGTCACAGGTTTCGCGGTGGCGGGAGGGAAGAAAATGGTGCCCACTGTTACAACACTACTTCTGGAAAACCTTTTCCCCTCTGGCTTTCGGGTGTCTAGTTGAAGTCTGCTTCCCTATTCCAGGACTCCTAAGCTGCTTCCTTAATTCGGCCTAGAACGTCGGCTGCCCCACCCCTTACCCGCTAGGAGGGGCGGCCCCACCTTCTGGGGGACTCGAGCCCAGGAGCCAATTCCGGACCAGACACCGGGGAGCAACCTGGACGTGCGTTTATCCCAGAAGGGGTTTCCTCCGGGGGCGGCCCGCAGAAGAGGAGGGTCCCCCAACAAGGAGTCCAAGGCCTGGGGCGGGGCAGGGGGCTCTGCATTTTGAACAAGAGATACAGAAACACATTCAAGATCGGAGATCCGCCGCTAGCGAGGGTGGGAACCTGCGAAGTCTCTTTCCGGCCACCCTTGGGGAGCGGGAGACGGGCCCCCAACTCCAAGAGGATAAACTAAGGGTCGGAGAAGGAACGGGCAGAGATACGGAGGTCGAGGCCGCAGGCAGGCGGGGCTCCAGCCGGGAGCAGGGCCGCGGGGGCGGGCGGGGGGCCGGAGTCAGGGGCAGAGCCGGGAACAGGGTCGGGTCGGACTGGGTCAGTCAGGGCGAGAGTCCGAGCCAGGGCCAGGGTCGGCGCGCTGGGATCACCTCGTCCTCCTTGTGGTTGCGGATGCCGCGCACCAGATCCTGCAGATTCTTGTCGAACATGCGGTCGATGCTGCCCTTGACCATCTTGAGGGCCATCGCGGCGGCCGCCGCCGGGCTCGAGCCCCGGGAGGCCCACGGCCGACCGCCCTGAGGGAGCCCAGCGGCCGCGCTTGCCGCCCGCGGAGCGCTGTGCTGCCGGCCGCCGCGGCGGGGCGGACTCCCAGGCCAGGTCGGCGGCGGCTGACGGGGCGGCGGCGGCAGCGACCCGCTCGGCAGGCCGCGCTCCCCACCACTCCGGCTCCGCGCCGCGCCGCTTGCAAATGGCGGACAAGATGGCGGCCGGTCAGCTGACGGCGGGAGCCCCGGCCCGGCGGCCCGCCCCCGGAAGCCCCGCCTCCCTATAGGCCGTGCCTCTGCCGCGTTTCCCTGACGACGCCAGGCCGTCCAATGGAAAAGCAGACAACGGCCTCCGGGCGGCCCAGCCACGCCCCCTGCGTGTCAGCGCTCTTCCCCCTCATAGGTCAGTGACCTCCGGAACTCCACCTACTTCCCCGTTCCGGAATGTTACCACGCCCTCTACGCGCGCCTTCTTGCCCCGCCCCTAAACTCTGTGACAGATGTGGGCGGGGCCCCCACGTGGAGCTTCTTGAAGAGGTTCCCTGAGAAGAACCTAGCTCCGCCCTTTCTGATTCTAAAAGCTGACGTTGTCAGAGAACCTCCAAATGCCGCTCTGCGGTGGACTGGTCTCGTATGTCCTACAAGTGTCACAAAATTCTGTGATATGGGGAGTATATAATATGCGCAGAAAGATTGAAGGCAGGAGGAGAAGGGCAATGTATGAAACGGTTGGATGGCATCATCAACTCAATGGACATGACTGAGGAAACTGGGAGATGATGAAGGACAGGAAAGTCTGGCATACTGCTGTCCTTAGGGACACAAAGAGTTGGACAAGATTGAGCGAGTGAACAACAGGAATTAACGTGCCCACGTGGAGAAACTGAGATCGAGAGATAGGACTTCAACCCATTCACTCGTTCTGTGCTGTGCTTAGTTGCTGTCGCGTACGGCTCTTCGCGAGGCGATGGGCTGTAGCCCGCCAGGCTCATCTGTCCATGAGATTTCCCAGGCAAGAATACTGGAGTGTGTTGCCATGCCCTTCTCTAGAAGATCTTCCCAAGGCAGGGATCGATTGCTGGTTTCCCTTATTGTAGGCAGATTCTTTACCGTCTGAACCACCAAGGAAGCCCAATTCATTCCTTCAACTAACATTTATTGAGTGCCAACTGTGTCCTAGGCCTGGCAAGTGAATGAGATACACTTGGTTCCTGCCCACCAGAATCCATGAAGAAAGTAAAAGAAGCAAGCCACAAACTGGGGTAAGATATTTGTAATACATATATTGGACAAAAGATTTATATCCACAATATAGTTAAACAGAAAATAAAGCAGAACCAAACAAAAATTCCTACAAATTGTGAAGAAAAAGACAACCCAGTTGAAATATGGCACAAGTTGTGAATATGCGCTTCACAAAATAAGAGATGCACATGGCCAATAGGATGCCCTATCTCAGTCATAAAGGAAAAGTAAAGTTAAACCACACTGAGGGGGGCTTCCTTGGCAGTCCAGTGATTAGGACTCCATGCTTCCACTGCAGGGGACACGTGTTCCATCCCTGGTCTGAGAACTAAGGTCCCATACATCGCAGGGTGTGCCCTAAACTTTAAAAAATTTTGGCTGTATCTTTTAAAGCTAATATATGTATGCCCTTTAACCCAAAAATTCTACCACTGTTCCCGACAGGAAAGCATAAATACATCCACCAAAGACTGGAACAAGAATGTTCACAGTAACTGTATTTATCTTAGCCAAAAACTCAAAAGGATCCAAATATCTATCAACAGAAAATGGAAACATAATTCCCTGGTATAACTTTGCAGCAAGGAAAAGAACAAAGTACGAACAGAGAACAAAATAGGTGAAGTACACAGACACAATGTTGAACATAATAAGCCAAACATAAAAGAGTGTACACAGCATGGTTCTAAGACTCTTGAGGGTCCCTTGGACTGCAAGGAGATCCAACCAGTCCATTCTGAAGGAGATCAACCCTGGGATTTCTTTGGAAGGAATGATGCTAAAGCTGAAGCTCCAGTACTTTGGACACCTCATGCGAAGAGTTGACTCATTGGAAAAGACTCTGATGCTGGGAGAGATTGGGGGCAGGAGGAGAAGGGGACGACCCAGGATGAGATGGCTGGATGGCATCACGGACTCGATGGACGTGAGTCTGAGTGAACTCCAGGAACTGGTGATGGACAGGGAGGCCTGGCGTGTTGTGATTCGTGGGGTTGCAAAGAGTTGGACACGACTGAGCGACTGAACTGAACTGAACTGAACTGCGTGCAGATTTAATCTATGGCAGGATCTTCCCTGGCAGTCCAATGGTTGGGGCTCTATGTTTGATCCCTGCTCAAAGAACGAGGATCCTGCATGCTATGAGGTGCCAAAATTAATCTATGATGAAAGATTAACGTGCATGCACAGTTGCTCAGTCATGTCCAACCCTTTGCAACCCCACGGACTGCAGTCCACCAAGCTCCTCTGCTCATGGAATTCTCCAAGCAGGAATACTGGAGTGGATTGCCATTTCCTACTCCAGGGGACCTTCCCAACCCAGGGATTGAACCCATGTCTCCTGCCTTGTCAGGCAGATTCTTTACCACTACACCACCTGGGAAGCCCCAGCTTAAGTAACATCATAGGTTAAACAAGTATACAAGAGAGAACCGAAAACTGGATAAATAGGTTCTGGCATAACCACACAATGGATTCCTCACCGGCTATTTAAAAGAAACGTAGTTGGTAAGTCATTGCTATGGGAATTGCCCTTCCACCCAAAACAACTAGGGAACTGGACAAAATATATAAAACACTGGTTTTCAGATAGCATACAATAGGCAGTGGAGAGAGGAGGGAAACAAACAGGATGAGCCCCAGAGTTGCCCCAGAATTCTGCCTGTAAGTGATTTCCAGGCTGTAGGTCAGAGAGGGGAAACCCAAACAGAACACAGAGTTTTCATAGTCTGAGGAAACAGAGATGGGAGGTGACAGGTCAAAGTGGCTGCAATCTGGAGGGTGGTGTGCTGGAGAACAGGGAACTATTTTAAGAAACTGCTCTTAAATCTTCACAGGAGTGCCCTCAGGTGTTTGTTTGAATATCCAGCTATAAGTGCGTGTGGTGAAACTTCAGGAGGCCGGGCAAAGAACAAGGCTGGGGAAAGGACAATCCCTGAGAGCTTGTCTATTGTGGGACTGCTTGGAGAACCTGCCAGCAAAGGTGGAGAGAGGGACTTCTCTGGTGGTCCGGCAGGTGTCTTTGTGCTCCAATGCAGGGGGCACAGGTTCGATCCCTGGCCAGGGAACTAGATCCCACATACTGCAACTAAGACTGAGCACAGTCAAACAAAAATAATTATTTTTTTTAAAAGGTGCATTTAATTCATTGAGTATGTGAGGCATCCAGTAGGGACCTCAGAAGTTTTGTGCTTCATTGTAGAATGAAGTCTATTCTAACTTTCTGGTCTTTTTTTTTGGCCACATAGCATGTGGGATCTTAGTTCCCTGACCAGGGATCAAACTCATCTCCCCTGCAGTGGAAGCGTGTAATCTAAATACTGGACCGCTGGCAAAATCCTGAGATTGATTTTACATCATATTTGAAGTAAAGCAACAGTATATGGAGAATGGGAGGTACAAATAGAAATGTAACCTTGTAAGGGTCTTATAAAATGTGCGAAGTAGTATGTTTTAACCCAGTTAGATCCATAGAAATAGGAAGTAGTTGGTGGGGGCCAGGGGCTAGAGAGTTAGTCTTAAATAGGGCAGAACTTCAGTTTGGGAAGATGAGAAAGTTCTGGAGATGGATGGTGGGGGTGGTTGCCCAAGAATGTAAATGTACAACTGTCACTTAAAAATGGTTAAGATGGGGGCTTCCCTGGTGGTAGAGTGGATGGGAACCTGCCTGCCAATGCAGGGGACATAGGTTCGATCCTTGGTCCGGTGCCGGAGGCCAGCGTGAGGAATTCCACCCGTGACAAGGTCATGCGGCAGAGATCTGATGGGCAGGGTCGAGTCAGATCTCAGGTTTTCCCCCTGGCATTTCCTGAGCATGTACCCCAAAAAATAAGAATCTGCCCGCTTTTCCACTCTTCTGACATTCTCTGGAAAAAGTCAATTCAGGGCTTTAGTCTTCGCATTTGAAAGAGTGTTTCAATGCAAAAACCCCTCTGATGGCTTTCTAGCCTGCCTGCAGGACTTGTACAGCTGCGCTTATGATTATTTGAGGCCTCCTGACTGCAGGAGGCACAGGAAGCTTAAAACATCCTAGGAATGTAAGGGCCTCCAAAGAGTCAAAATCATTAGAATAGGACTGATTAAAGGTTTCATTTGTTGAGCCAATACTTGCTGCCAAATTTTCATATCCTTTATTTTTACATATAATTGGTAGATAGAAAAACAAGTAGTAGACCTGGTATTAGCAACATCAGATCTTTGAGTTAAGTACCTTCTTTGTTATAATTCACTGCGCCTTTGTTCATAGAGATGTAACTTTAGCGCTTTAAGGAGATGCAGATTAAAGAAAAACACTTAGGGGAAACGAAATTAACATTCATTAAGGAAGCGAGCCAAAAAGTGTTAACAAGCCTCTTGGCCAGAAGATAATGTAAATCACCTGAGACCTTTTGTATACAAAAAGATGTACAGAAAGAGTCTGGGCTGCTAACGCTACATAATTTTGCATTACCCATTGATCTCTATGTATAATCAAAAGTATAAAAGGCCTTGAAGGACAATAGAAGGAGAGCCAGTCGCTGGACTGGTTTCCCCGGTGTCTCCTCTTTACTCTAATTTCAGGCTGAATTCCCATCTGGGGCGTGGAGGCTCACTATGTATACTTACTTGTCCCGGCTTTTAAGATCCGTAAGAGAGCCCAAGGTGGGGCACTCTCTGATATTCAAACGGGCACCGGCGGCCTAACATAGATGGTGCAAGCTCCTTGTCTGGAACTTTATTGGTTTTCCACGTAACCCAAGTTAATCTGCCTCTTCTCTCTGCTTAATTTTCCTACTATACTATTGTTTCTTTCTTTTTTTATATATATAGTGAAAACTTTTATATTTGGAATTAGCCAGCTGGACTCAGTTTAGATGATCCCAATTTTGTTGGCAACATCCAAAGCATCATAGTCAGGAGCCAGTCGAACATATGCCTTCTTCTCTCCGTCAGGCCTGATGAGGGTATTGACCTTAGCCACGTCAATGTCATAGAGCTTCTTTACAGCCTGTTTGATTTGGTGTTTGTTGGCCTTGACATCCACAATGAACACCAGTGTGTTGTTGTCTTCTATTTTCTTCATGGCTGACTCGGTGGTGAGGGGGAATTTGATGATGGCATAGTGGTCAAGTTTGTTTCTCCTAGGGGCGCTCTTCCAAGGATATTTGGGCTGCCTCCTGAGCCGCAGTGTTTTGGGCCGCCAGAAGGTGGGTGACGTCCAGATCTTCTTTTTCTTGTGGCTATGGACACCTTTCAACACTGCTTTCTTGGCCTTCAACGCTTTTGCTTTGGCTTCAGGTTTAGGAGGGGCAGGGGCTTCCTTCTTCGCCTTCGGCACCATCTTCATGAAAAGCTATACTATTGTTTCTTAATCTAATCTTATATCAATAAACAAATAAGTTTTTCTCACGCCAGTGCCATCCCCGCTTCGAATTCCCTGGATCCACCGGGGCTGGACCCCGGCAGTTCAGAAGATTCCACATGCTGCAGAGCAACTAAGCGCGTGCGCCACAGTGATTGAACCTGTGCTCTAGAGCCTGGGAGCTTCAACCACTGAGCCCATGTGCCACAACTACTGAGCTCTGTGTGCCCTAGAGCTCATGCTTTGCAACAAGAGAGTAGCCCCTGCTCACCTCAACTACAGAGAAGCCTGCACAGTAACACAGGAATGAAGACACAGTAGAGCCAAAATAAATAAATAAATGCATTTTTAAATGACAAAGTTGGTTTCCTTTACTGATTGGCTGGACTGAGTGGTATGTGTTCAATGATTGACTAAACAAACGTGGATATGTGACCAGGTGGGATGTAGAGCTGCCGTGTGTGTGTCAGTCACTCAGTCATGTCCGACTCTTTGCATCCCCATGGACTGTAGCCTGCCAGGGGCCTCTATCCGTAGAATTCTCCAGGCAAGAATAAGTGGATTGCCATTTTCTTCTCCAGGAGATCTTCCCGGCCAGGGATGGAACCCAGGTCTTCCTGCATTGCAGGCAATTTCCTTAGGAAGCCCATCAGTTCAGTTCAGTTCAGTCGCTCAGTGGTGTCTGACTCTTTGCGACCCCTTGGACTACAGCAAGCCAAGCTTCCCTGTCCATCACCAATGCCTAGAAAGCCCATATGATCCACCAATGCCATATCAGACAAAACTCTAAATCAAAAAGATGCATGCACCCCAGTGTTCATAGCAGCAGTGCTCACAATAACCAAGACATGGAAACAATCTAAGTGCTCATTAACAGAGGAATGGATAAAGATATGGTATATACAACATTCAATATATACACATACATATTGTATATTCGTATACAATATGGTATATATACAATGGAATATTAGTCAAAGAATGAAATAATGTCATTTGCAGCAACATGGATGGCCCTGGAGAGTATCACACTAAGCAAAGTAAGTCTCCATGGGGTTGCAAAGAGTCAGGCATGACTGAGCAACTATCACTCACTCCAAGTAAGTCAGAAAGAGAAAAACAGATACCATATGATATTACTTATATGTGGAATCTAAAATATGACACAAATGAACATACCTATGAAAAAGACTCACAGACATGGAGAAGACTTGTGGTTGCTAAGGGGAAGGGGGAGTGGGGGAGGGAAGGATTGAGAGTTTGGGATAACCAGATGCAAACTATTATATATAGGATAAACAGCAAGTTTCCAATGTACAGCACAGGGAACAATATTTAATATCCTGTGATAAACCATAATGAAAAATAATGTGAAAAAGACTTTATCTATGTATAACTGAGTTAATTTGCTGTACAGCTTGCAGCAGAAATTAATACAACAGTAATTAATACTATTAATACAATGGTAAACCAACTATACTTCAATTAAGGGGGAAAAAAAAAGCAGCTCACATTCGAGTGGTTGTTTAATCCAGATGAACTCATTCTCACCTCATTGCCTGCCAGGAGGAAATGACCCCACTTTCCAGATGAGGAGACTGAGGCCTCTGAGCTGAGCCTGGCCCGAGCCAGTGGGTAGAGCCTGGATTCCCTTTGATGGTGCCATCCTCCTCCAGGAAGCCCTCCCTGATGGCCCCCGACTGCACAGGGCTGTGATCCTTTAGCTGCTGCAGAGCCCAGCACATAAGAGTTGCCTATAAAGGCGAGGTAACCATGCTTTGTGGGTACTCTCACCCCCCACAACCCTCTTTTCCAAGGCTGAGAGACAGAAAGCAACGTTCCCAGGGTCACCGTGGCAGGCCTGGCAATGGTTCTGTGTTGGTGGGGGTGGGGCCATCCCTCCACCAATGCCTGGCCCTGCTCCGAGGCAGGGGTGTGCTCCCCCAGGGACCTCAGGCCGGCCCTCCTCCCCCTCCCACAGCAGGCCGAGGAGCTGATTGGCCCACAACACAGCCTCCAGCCACCTGCTGCTGTCTGTCTGGGGCCACCCTCCCCGCGCTCCATGCTGTCCACCAGGCCCAGCGTGGCGACTGTGGGTAAGAGGGGCACAAGGAGGCCTAGGAAGAGGTGGGGGGTCCCTAGGACCTGGGAGGGCACCCCTGAGGTCCACGGGGGTGTCCCCGACTTCTGTGGCTGCCCCCATGCACCCCTAGGGGCCCTCCCCACCCATAGGTGTCCTCCCCCACCGACTGCTCTGGCCCCAGGGAAGGGTCCCCTTTCTGCCCAGGGATGGGTCACACTAACACTGGTGCCAGGGACTCTGAGGATTCCAAAAAACGGGGCGTGGGAGCCAACGGATGGGGTTTGGCTCCAGTTCTGCACCACCTCTGGTCCACAGCTCCACCTTCAGCCTGTTTCTTCATCTGCCCTATGGGGATGGCATAGAGGAGGCAGGGACCCCAGGGTCGGGGGTGGGAGGCCTGGCACTCCCTGCCCCTGCCTGTCATGGCCAGAGTCAGGCTGGTCCTGGCTGCTGGGGCTTGAGCTCCAACACCCACGGGGTCCGGAAGGAGGCTAGGTGCCAGGAATGAGGGGTGAGGAGGACCCAGAGGGAGACCCCAGGGGAGCAAGGGCCTAGGAGGGGCTGGGCCCCTAGCCGGCCTGCCCTGCTGGCCTTGGGCACCGGATAAAAATAGTCCCTGGTCTCAGAGAACATGAGCTGACCCTGGGGCCAAGGGTTCCAGTTTAGGCTGTGTGCTCACCTCTGTGTGACCATGGGCAGAACCCAGCCTGCTCTGGGCCCCAGCAGTCTCTGCTGTGTGCACAGGGATACTGGAGCCTGTAGAAGTTGGCCTATCCAGAGGGGTCGCAAGACAGACCTGGGGGGATGTCAAGGAGAGTGCCTGCTGGAGTGCTGTCGGGCCATGCCCTTCGCAAGTGTGAAGTTACCAGGGAAGGTGGCTCCAGGCAGAAGGACAAGCCATGGTGGTGGTGTGGGGAGGCAAGGAGCTCCCTTCTCCAAGAGCTAAGCCCAGGCCCATAGCAGGGGCTCAGGCTGCCTCTTCCCCACTCCCTTTAGCCTGACTCGGCCTGCTGCTGCTCAGCCGTCTCCATGGCAACCAGGGCCTTGGAGGAGCTGGATGGAGGCCTGGGCAGCTGCCAAGTGGATGAGGACCTCTCTGCACTGGCTGACCCTTGTCCCGGCCAGCCTCAGGAGGACAGTGTGCAAGGTACTGGAGAAGGTGCCAGGGGAGGAAGCCCACGCTCCCATCCTCCTTCTGAGTCAGGTGGCCCACCTTCAGAAACCAGGACTTGGACTTCCACACTGGACTGGCTTAAACCATGCTCCTTGTTTCCAACCTCTGTGCCCATTAGTGTCCCGGGGGGTGGTGGGGGTTGTAAAGATCCCAGAAAACACAGGGCTGGGCCACACAGGTCAGGGTTTAGATCCTGGCTTGCCAGTGACCTGCTGTGTGCTTTTGTGCAAGGCTGTCTGAGTCTGTCTACTTTCTAACCTGTAAACTGGGGTATCTCCTGTCCCCAGCCCCTCACCCAGCAGAACCCAACAGAAAGTGGGATCTGGGGGTCCCCATGACTTTGATTCTCCCCTCTTTTTCCACCAACAGCATCATCCAGGTTGGCTGACTCCAGCAGCCAGTCCCATGTGAGTAGCGGGGGTGGGGGGGGTCCTCCCTCTGGGTTTCAGCCCAAGGTGCTCCTGGAGTAGGGAGGTGCTGGCTTAAGAGGGTGGGTTTCTGCAGCTCCTGGGAAGGTTCGGTCTCCCTTAGAGGGAACATCCAGGATGACACGTGTCCCTACAGGATTCTCAGGACGGGGTGACTGAGGGCAGCCCCACAGGCAGTGTGGACACCAAGCCCAAGAAGATGGAAAAGGAGCCTGTGTCCAAAGTGACCTCAGGAACCGGGAAGGAGAGACTGAAAGCAGGAGCAAGTGGGTTTGCAGGAGGCAGGGGTGAGGTGGGGGGATGGGTATGGACCAGCATGGGAGGGGAGGATGGGTCCTTGGATCTGGGAGGATAGCCACCATGCGGCGCCCGGCTGAGCGGTTTCCACGGCTGTAACTGAAAGGGCTGTGAGTCTCTGCTAATTCATGATAACACCAGCTTAGTTGCCACTAAGCTTCAGCTAATTATCTTCTGGAAAATTCTCTGCATCCCAGTGAAGCTGCCAAGCCGGCAGGGCTTAGTTTCTCAGCCCAGGGCCGCACAGCCCGGCAGAGCAGAGCTGACTTTAGCCGCAGGTCTGCCCCTGGCTGGCCGAGAACCCAGCCAGCACTTGCTCTTGCAGCCCCCCGGAGCCCCGCACGGAAGAAGGCACAGACCGCACCGCCCCCGCAGCCGCCGCCGCCGCCGCCGCCGCCGCCGGCCCTGAGCGAGGAGCTGCCCTGGGGAGACTTGACGCTCAACAAGTGCCTGGTGCTCGCCTCGCTCGTGGCGCTGCTGGGCTCCGCCTTCCAGCTGTGCCGCGGTGAGCCTCACACTTGGCTACTCCTTCCCGGAAGCACAGACACCCCACGGGGCGGATCTGTGTGCCCGGACACTAAGCGGTGTGCGCAGGCCGCCTGGATCTTGTAAGGGGTTCCTGGCGGCCCCCTGCACTTCTTGCTGGGCAGCGGACATTGTGCACCCCCGTGGTCCCGTAGGAGTCCCTCTATCCAGTATGGGCTCTGAGATCCCTCCACCCCTCTCTCCAACAGATCTTACAGGAAACTGCCTCCTCCCCCACCCCAGTAGGGACCTGATGCACCTGCCTCACCACCCCATACCCTGGGCCTTGCATGCCCAGGAAGGGCCATGTGCACCCCCATTTCACAGTGTGTGGCTTTTCCTGTGTGTGCCTCTGTGCTCCCATGGCCCTCAGAGAAACTGGAGCATCCTGGCACACCCTGAATGAGGGAGGTTTGAAGAGAAGCAGCAGTGGAGACCCGGAGCCCCTTCCCAGGGCTGGAAGGGACCCAGCCGAGCCTCAGTGTACCTGGGTGGAGACGGCTGGGTCCCCTTGCCTGTCCCCAGGAGAGGGGCCTCTAGGGGATGGATGGTGTGCTGTGGTTCTCACTGCCGACTCCTGTCCCAGGCTGACTTGCATCCCCTCCTTTCCCCTCCCAGAGGCTGTGGCTGGGGATGCAGAAGCCCCTGCACCTGTCCCTGAGTCGTGGGCCTCGTCAAGCTCATCACCCAAGGGGCCAGCGTCACCCCTGGTAAGCTCTTCCTCAGTGGGCTCCTCACTGGGGGAAGGGGCTTGAGCCATGGAATTGTGGCTGATCCCACCACCCTGCACTTGTCTGCATAACAGCCAAAGCCTGAGACCTGGGCCCCCCCAGTGAGGCAGCCTGAGCACCCCTCGAAGTTAGAGGAAAGGGTCCAGGTTCCTAGGAGCAAAGAGGCTGCAGAGAAGGATGAATGGGAGTCTGAAGAAGCCGCTGATGAGGAGCATGCGCCCCTCGCCGGCCAAGGGCCCAAGGAGAGGCTGAAGAAGGAGAAGCCTCGGAAGGAGAGGCCCAGGAAGGAGAAGCCACAGAAGGAGGAGAGACCGAGAAAGGAGAAGCCACGGAAAGAGGAGAAGCCACGTGGTGCCAGGGAGCCCCAGGGAGCCCTACCACGACGCTGGGAGGCCCGCGAAGGGGGCCATCGACCTTGGGGGCGAGACTCTGGAGCTCCCGAGGATAGGAAGAGGCAGGCCTGGGTCTCCCCGCGGCGCCCCGATGAGGAGGACCGGCCTCCGGGCCACCAGAAGCGCCGTGCCGGCAAAGGCCGGGACTGAGTGAAACCGGGGCGGTGTGTGTGAGTTTCTGACTATCTGCTCTAGGGCCCCGGGGTTCCAGCTAAATAAAGCAAGTGCTGCAGCCCCCTCATCGTCTGTTGCTTCGCACCAGGACCCCAGAACCTGCCCGAGGCCTGCGTGGGGCAGATAAGGAGCTTTGGGTGGGGGTGTGGAGGGAGGACGGAGGCGCAAGGGGGCAACGGGTGAAGATGGCGAGGACTGCAGGAAGGCCTCTGCCTGTCCCCATACATGCACAAACACCCCAACCGCATGCCTTCCCATCTTTATTGCAGCGATGACGGGGTCCGAATAAATACGGGCCGGGGCAGCACAAGGAACACGGCAGGAGGTCACCGGCAGCCACACTCGGTGGCCACCATGTTCGGGACGTGGTGCGCACTGATGCGCTCCTCGGACAGGCTGATGAGGAGCTTGCCTGTGTAGGCTGTGGGCACACAGCAGGGCGGGCGCGCCAGGGCAGCACCGCGGGCCTGCATCTTCAGCAGCAGCACCACGTGGTTGCCGTAGCGCGGGTTGCGGTCCGACTGAGGCCAGCCGCAGGCGCCCTGGCAGTTGTTGGCCTGGTATGTCTCGGGGATGAGCACCGAGCGCTCGGCCCGCAGGTCTACGCTCAGCTCACGCAGAGCGCACGGCCCGTCTGCAGCCGCGGCTCCGGCGCTGCGCTGCGCCCGTGCAGAGCCGCTCCGCTCCCGCCCGCGCCACTCTGCGCGCAGGCCCTGCAGTGCTTTGAGTAGCAGCAGCGCGCGCAGCGGGCCGCCGGGGCCATCTGGGTTTCCCGGGCACAGTGCCAGCAGGCGCGCTAGCAGCGGCAGGGCGGCGGGAGGCAGCCCCGGAAGGGCGCGCAGCTCGGCAGCTGCCGCCTGAAGCTCGGCAGCCACCCGGCGCGCTAGTCCCGCGGCCCACAGAGGGGTCTTGGGACCTTGCGGCGTTGCGGGGACCCTGGTGGTGGCTGCCGTCGGCGGCAGCAGCAGCAGCAGCGGCTCCTCACCATCCAGCAGGCGCTCCAGGGCCGCGGGGTCCGACAGGTTGACCTGGCCCTGCGGGAAACCAGCCAGTGCGCCCGGGTCCAAGGCCAGTCGCCGTGGCGAGCCTCGGGCCGGGGGTCCCCGCAGCGCGCGCACCAGGCGCGTGAGAGTCTCCAGGAAGGGATCGGCGCTGGGCGGTGCCTCCTCTGGTTCTGGGGAAGGCCTGGACAGCAGAGTCCGGGGGTTGGGAGGGCGCAAGGCTGCGGCGCCCACACTCCCCGCATCCCCAGGTCTGAGCCTGCGCGCACCTGGGCTGTGGGAAGGGCACCAAGTCCAGCCGACCGTGCGCGGGCATCGGTGCCGACGGCCGCGCCGGCAGCAAGAGCAACAGGGCCGGGGTCTTTCGTGTGAAGCAGCGGGAGTCCGCACCGAACAGCAGCGCCTGCAGCTGGGCGGTGCTCAGGGGCTCACCTGAGAGGGGAGGCGCGTGCGCCGTGCGTTTCAGCGGCCGGGGATGGGCTGGGGTCTGCGGGTCAAGGGCAGCCACCCGGTCGAGTCCCTGTCCAGGCAAGGCCTACCATTTCCACGGCGCTGCAGGGTCAGGGCTAGCCCAGGCCGGCGCCAGGCCCCCTCCGGGGGGTCCACGACCAAGGCCAGGAAGTCCGAGTCCGCGGTCAGGCAGAGGCTCTGCGGGCAGACACGGGAGTTCAGCCAGGTTGGGGGGCGGGCATGGATGCCAACCCTGCTCTGCCTGCTGCCCTTAACATCCCCTCAAGGTCTAGCCTGGACACTTGTGGCCTTTCTGTGAGGCCAAGTTAAAAACAACACAAACATAAACCCATAATCCCTCCCTTGCTCTGTGGGGGCTCCTGGGGGCCTGAGAGAGCCACATTCCACTCCTTGGTACCTGGGTGCCAGGTAGCCCAGCCCCGGTGACAGTGACCTCCAGGCCAGGCCCTGGGTACAACACCAGCAGCGCCAGCTCTGGGGGGCTGGCTCCTCCAGGTGGAGGCTCCTGGAACCTCAGCAAGGGTGTCGGCTCCCACGTCACTACAGGCAGGACAAAGGAAGAAGGGAGGCACCTGAGCCACCGAAGCCCGAGACCCTCCCCTAAGCCTGTCCCCTCCATAGGAGACCGCACGCCAACCAAAGCCTGGGGGAACCTGGTGAGAGAGGTTTG
This sequence comes from Oryx dammah, assembly GCF_014754425.2. Lineage (NCBI taxonomy): Eukaryota > Metazoa > Chordata > Mammalia > Artiodactyla > Bovidae > Oryx > Oryx dammah. Next base: position 88,233,433 of record NW_024070189.1, read on the forward strand.
ACGCTGGCTCCTGGCTTCCCTGGGACAGCAGTGGCCTAGAAGTGATGGATAGGGTGGGCAGTGGGGCTGCCACCATGTTTCCTGAGCCCTTGGGGGCTCGAGGCCTGGAGAGCTCCTGGGGGATTCCTGGTAGTGGGTCTGAGGACAGTGACCCCTTGGAACAGGAACCTCTTGCTACCGGGTGTGGAGGGAGAGGCACTCCTCTGCTGGAGCATCAGGCTGCACTGACCTGCCTGCCTCCCTCCTCCACCCCCAACCGTGTAGCTCCCAGGTAGGTGAACAAGGTGTTAGCCTCCACACCCTCCTCCGCCAGGCACTGCATGGGGAGAGGGGTGGCTGGGAGCTGGAGAACTTCTGGCCCCAAACAAGCAAAGATACAGTGACCCACCTCTCTGGCCATTAGCCTCCACTTCCTGAGACTGGGGAGGGGTCTGGGCTGGGGGCTCTGCAGTCCCCTGGTCTTGGGAGGAGGGTACTAGAGCCTGGCCTGCCACCCCAGCCCCGACACAACACATACCTTCCTCCAGGTGCAGGACCACCAGCCACCGCCCCCTGGGCTCCCCCAGCCATGCCTGCAGCCGCTGCAGGTGGAGCAGCACAGGCTGCCCGTCGCCGGCGGGGCACACAGCGAAGGTGGTCAAGTCACTCAGGCCCCAGTGGGTGCGCCGCACAGCCTCCAGGAAGGCCTGCTCATAGCCACTCAGGGACCCCACCACCCGCAGGGGGTCCCTGCTCCCGTTGCCACTCCCATGCAGGGTCACCAGGCACAGGGGGTCCTGAGGGCTGCCTAGCAGCCAGAGACTGGGGAGTGGCCAGTCCCAGTCTTGCTGAAAGATGAGTGCCCTGCTGCCTGTGGCCTGCTCTCTGGGCGAGGCTGAGGTACTGGAGACCTCTTCCCTGGGGGTCCCTGGCCTCAGCAGGGCCCCCATGGCCGACAGCACCAGGGCCAGAGAAAGAGATGGACCGGGCATCCTGGGAGCTTCCAGGGGCTGCGCTGCCCTACTTTATAAGGGAGAGCAGGGCTGTTTGTGGTGCAGGGCGGTCCCTATCTCCTCCTGGGACATGACCTTGAAGGCTGGTGCCTGTTGCGAGCCTGGGAGGTCTGTGGCTTTCTCAAAGCCCCCTCTGTTCCAACCTGCCCGCCTATCTCCTGAGCAGTGATACAGTGTGTGTGGCCTGTGACCCATCTGTCAGACTGTCCTTGACAAATCTTTCCCCTCCCCAGACCAGGAATGTGAGCAGGAGTGCATGGCCCAGACAGCCAGACTATCAACAACCTGGGGGTGTTGGAGGGCGAGGTGTGGAGCCCCTGCCCCAGGATTCAGATGGCAGCCCCAAGGGGGATGACGCTTCACACCGGGTAGGCAGGTCTGGCCCCCAGTGACCCCACGTGCTCACTCACCCTACCTATGAGGCCCACAGAGACCCCCAAGGAGAGTGAGCAGCCTTCTTCACTCTGCTGTCTTCCCAGAGAACCACCCCACACTCTGCTGGCCCGCAGGGTCTGTCCTTGCAGAGACACCAGGGGCCACCCTCTGTGGTCCAGGTGGGACCCTGACACCCCCTATGGTGGTGGAAAGCAGCCACATGTGTTCACCCACAGCAAGCAGGTGCTGACCACCCACAGGTTAACACAGCAGTCCAGTTCAGGGTCAGCAGACTCTTTAATGAGCTCTGGGGACACCCAGCCCAGTACAAAAGAACTCTACTCTGAGGGTGAAACCCAGAAAAACCAAACCAGACTTGCTAGGATGGGGGTGGCTTTTCAGTTGGTGGGGGGAGGGGGAGGAATGTTCCCAGGGCCTTCGGAAGGCAGTGGGGGCCTCAGCATCGGGGGCATGGGCGTTGGGGGGTGCACCCCAGGATTTGAGGGGTGCACCCCAGGCGGCTGAGGATGGACCCCAGGAGCCGGAGGATGGACCCCAGGAGGAGGGGGGTGGACCCCAGGAGGCTGGGGGTGGATCCCAGGGGCTGGTGGGTGGACCCCGGGAGCTGGTGGGTGGACCCCCGGAGCCTGGGGGTGAACTGCAGGAGTCGGGTGCACCCCCGGAGCCTGGGGGTGAACTGCAGGAGCTGGTGGGTGCACCACTGGTGCCTGGGGGTGAACACCAGCAGACGGGGGAGGATGGACCCCTGGGGCTGGAGGGTGGACTCCCGGAGCAGGAGGGTGGACTCCTGGGGCTGGAGGGTGGACCCCTGGAGCCGGGGGGTGGACCCCAGATGCTGGTGGGTGAACCACTGGTGCCGGGGGGTGGACCCCAGGAGCTGGGGGATGGACCCCAGGAGCAGGGGGATGCACCCCAGAAGCTGGTGGGTGGACCACTGGTGCCGGTGGGTGGACCCCAGGAGCCGGTGGGGGCAGCTGAGGAGGGCCTGGGGGCCCTGAGGGTGCAGGCCCACTGGGCGGCATCGGTGGCAGGGGCAGGCCTCCTGGTGGGGGCGGGGGCAGCGACTCTGGTAGTGGCGGGCGAGGGGGCAGGCCATTCATCAGTGGGGGTGGGGGCCGTTTCACCCCAGGAGGCCCAGCAGGAAGGCTTGGTGGGGCTGGTGGCTTCTCCATCTTGAAGTGGAACTGGAGAAAAAACTGGACAGACAGGAAGAACTGAGTAGGGTCCCAGAGGCCTTGGGTTGGGAGAAGGATGGGGAACTGCATGGACATGGAGTGACTCACTTGCTTGGTTTCCCGGTTCCAGTGAGTCCAGAACTTGCCTTCAGCCTTGTCTATTTCCCTGCTTGGCACCTGTGCGGGGTAGAGGGGCAGACAGGCCCTCAGGACCATGAGATGGCCTGGCCCAGGAGGCCCTTCTGTGAGCGAACAGGGTCTGACGTGGGGGTGACAGCTGGCATTCTTGCTCCACTGCTTAGCAGCCCTGCCACCCAGGGAAGCTGCAACCTACCCTGTCTCGTTATCATATATCTGAGAACTGGACCAGGTCAGAGTCCTGCACAGCCTGGTAACAGGGCCACCTCACTGCTGGGGCCATGCCAGGGTCTGATTCACGGTAGACACCCAGCCCCTGCCCTCGCTCTGCATCATCTTCTGACAACCTTCAGGAGGCAAGGGCCCAGAAGGGGCACCTGGTGTGGGCTGGGGCCAGCTGCTTGGATGGAGCAGACCCTGCAGGACCCTCCAGGGTCCCAGCAAACTACCTTGAAGGCGATGGTCTCATAGGGCTCAGCGGCCATGAGTAGGTACTGCCAGCGCCGGTCCGGGGGCTCGATCCTCTGCTCGTAGGCAGACATGAAGCGGTGTCGGGGCATGATGCCCTCTGCAATCTCGGGGTAGTCGATCTGCAGGGACACGGCCAGTGACAGCACTGCCTCTCAGGGGGCCCTCCCCTCAGGACAAAGGGTTCCCGGCCTTTGCTCACCTGGAAAAGGAGGCTCTGCTGGCCCATCTCTGTATCCCTCTGCTTGGTTACTGCAACACAGGAGGATGTCAGGTCCAGTAACGGGGTCCTAGGACTGGCCTAATGTCACCCATGAATGGGAGAGCTGGCTTGGCAAGTAGGGGGAGGTCACCCTGCTGGGCAACTAGCAGTCATCGGCCCAAGAGTGGGAGGGCTGTGCCCCAGGTGCCACCTGCCTGATATCACTTGGGTGGGGGCAGAGGGTGGGCTGCCCACTGCCCATCCCCCTCCACCAGACCTTCTGGGGGCGGGTGCCCATCACTTTCTAGCTCTGTGGCTTTGGGCTGCTCTCCACACAGCTCCGGGGCCCTTCATATGCGCCCTCAGGCACTTAGTGTCTCCCTGCCACACCCAGGAAAAGGCCAGATGACCCAGACTGACCAAAAGGCCTGTGGTGGCCTCCCTGGGGGTAGTGCCATCCTTGCCCTGGCTCACCAAGCTGGACTACTCCAGGGCCTTCCCAAGCCATGTCTTGTCTGAAATGCCAGTTATACACAGGGTGTGCCCACTTCAGCAAGAACACCTGCAAGGAGGCCTGCCTTCCCCTCCTCCCTGGCAACCTGATCCTCTGCAGCTGCTGGCCCAGGTGAGCTGCCCCTTTCCCTTACTCTCTCTCCATGTGAAAAGGCGCCAGCACCCAGTTCTAAGGTCAGAGGAAAGGACTACACCAGGGCCTGCAGTCCCCTCCCACCCATGCACCCACCTCTGCTAGGAGTATAAAGAGCAGAGGAGACACTATGGCCCTCGCCCTCAGGGCAGGAAGCCTCTAATGGAAGCTGAGGCCACTGGTGAAGCTGGAAGTGGGTGAGGGACTGCCCGCCAAGGGCATCGACAGTTACCTTTGTAGCCCGGGCGGCCGATCTTCACAAACTTCTTCACTTCTACCTTGACCTTCTCTGGTGCTGGCTGGGCGGGGGCCTCCTTGGCCTCCTTGGCCGCTCGCCGGGCCCTGCAGGTGGGACGGACACAGTGTTGAGGCCCCTCCTCACAGGCCATCAAGGCCACAGCCCCAAGCGCCAGGAGCGCCCATCCCCGGCCGACCTTGGAGATGTGAGGTGAGGGGGACAGCAGGCATGGGAAGGGGTGCCAGGTACTTACAAGTTGGTCTGATGTTTCTTCCCCTGGGTGTGCGCGAGGTAACTCCCCTGGAACATGAAAGGAACATGCAATTGAGGGCACAGTGAAGGGGTGGTGCCCGGTGTCCCACCTGGGCCCGCCTCCATCCACAGGGCTCAGTGCTGACGGGCACCTGGTGGCTACTGAACACATGAGCTCTTGTGGGTCTGCACACAGGGGGACGAGATGCTCAAAAGCCAGAGATGATGAGAGTCTCGGGTGGGGGGGGGACACAGCAGTCTTGTGGCTGCCAGGATGTTGGTGGGGCCAGAAGATATTGCTGGGCAGTGGTGGAGACACCTGGAATAAACATGCCCTTTGATTCCACCTCAATGATGTCCCAAGAAGAAGACGTGTATCAGCAGTTTCCAACTAGAGGCTTTTCTGACCTCCAGGGACTCTATGTCCAGGATGGTCCCCCACAGAGAAGGGGGAGCCTCAAAACCGCTGGGAAATGCTCCCATATGAGACTATTCAGCTCAGTGCAGTTGTTTGGAGCTGTGAACCATCTGGATAGAAAGTGTGCCCTCTATACACAGAAAAGGACAGAGAGGACCTGCTTATGGCGAAGGGCAGGAGCCCAATGCCAGCAAGCATCAGACTGACACTTGCTTAAAGACTCAAACTAGAAACCACGCCTTCCAGACCTCTCGCCCCACGTGAACATCCTGGACATCCCCACATGTGTAGATGCATGTCTGTGTTATGGGAGCCACTGATGTTACAGGGAACGGACAGATGGAGGCAGGGACCCCACAGTGGCTGTCCCAGTGCCGTGCAGGGCGGAGATGGCACAGCAGGGCTCTGAAGCCAGTACCTCCCTGGGAAAGACGCACCTCATTGTTATGTAGTGTCAGGCACAGCTTGCACTCATAGGAGCCCAGGTGGTTCTTCATGAAGTAGGGGTCCTGCAGAAGAAACACGTGTGTCAGGCAGTGGGGGAGACGCTCAGGGATGGAGGACAAGCTGGAGCCCCAAGCCAGCACCACCACCCCTGGGATCCCACAGGGTCCACTGCACGGGGCTGGGGCTGGGGCTGGGGCTGACCGCCCGCCTCTGCAGCAAGCCCTGGAGAAGGCTCCCCTGAAAGTCCCCAGCCCCACATTAGCGGCAGCCTGGGATCTAGGAAGAGGCAGAGCTGAAGGTGCACTGCTGATCCTCCAGCTCCCCAGCCAGGACAGGGCTCCTCGTGCTGCAGTACAAGCTGGGCGCGGGCAGAGGAAGAGAAGCTGACGGGCCAACCCCAGGCCTGGGGAGACCGTGGTCTGGAGGGCGCTGAGCTGCTGCTTTAGGGTGGGCAGGTGGGCGCACACCTTATTGATGTCAATGGTTTCTAGGGCCAGCTGTCGCAGGCGCTCCCGGCGGTCCCGGTTGCTCTCAGAGGAGGAGGCCACGCCCCCGCTCCCGGTCTTGCCCCCGGGGCGATGCTGGAAGTCCATGGTGAGACCCTGGACACTCTGTCAGACCAGGGGAGAAACCTGCGGAGGCCAAGGGGTGGCTGGTGAGACTATGTGTGAGATCTCACCCTCCTGGCCTGGCCTCACCTCTCCCCACTCTCACCGCCCCAGCCCTGGCTTCACCACCTGTCTTCCAATGGCTGAGGGCCCATGCTGGGCCAGGCACACAGGGATGAGGAAGGAGAAACAGGAGAAACGAGGCATCTCCAGGTGACAGTGGGGGTGGACCGGAGAGGAAGGTCTCTGACTGAGGAGTGCAAAGGCCCAGGGACCCGAGACAACAACAGAGAAGAGGAGGCTGAGTTCTCACTAATCAGTCCCATCTCCTCTAAGCAGCCTTCCCAAACTGCCCAGGCCCACACCGTTCACCCCCTTCTCTGAATCTCTTTTCTGCTCGTCTACACTTCCTTCCTGCAACCTAAACTCTACTTCTCTGATTCAGCAGTACATTTGCTGGAACAAGGAACACATCCATCTACCTGCCCGCCCCCGACCCCCACTGCCTAACACACGAGACAGTCACAGCTCGTCTGCAGCTGAGGCAACTCTTCCAGGCCCTGGATTCTCCTCCACGCCCATCAAGCTGTCCAACTGCTGTTTCCTACTGTTGCCCATACTGCTCCAGGTGAGTTCAGATCCAGCCTCAGGTATCTTCCTCTCATCCTACACGCTCTTTACTGTCAAAGCTGGCCCCGGGCCCCTGGTTTAAACCCACAGTATCTTGACTCTGTTAGGGTAAGCTCACAGGGATGGGGCCCAAGAGTGTGAACCCCCAAAGATGTACCAGTCCTGCTCCCTGGGGTGCCTGGACACGTCACCTCACGCAGAAGAAGGGACTTTGCAGGTGGGATTAAGTTAGGTCCCTGAGATGGATACGACCCTGGATTCCCTGGGGGGGCCAAGTGTCATCATAGGGTCCTTATAAGAGAGAGGGGGGAGGGTCAGAGGCAGATACAGAAGATGCTGCTCTGCTGGCTGTGAGCCAGGGATGTGGTGCCTCTAGAAGCTGGAAAGCACATGTCTTTCAGCAGGAGCTGGTGCTCCCCTGAAGCCCCCAGAGGGAATAAAGCCCAGTGAGACTAGTGCTGAGTTTCTGACCACACAGATGCAGCGCAAACTCATGTCATGGAAGCCACTGGTGGTTTCCTGTACCAGCCAGCTGTGCCACTGACTTGCCCTACAACTTGATGACTTGATGAAAACCTCACGTCGGGTGACCAGTAGGGTGACCTAGCTGGCTGCAGAATCACCAGGCCTAACTCTTTTACTACACACAAGGCCACTCAGAGCCGTCAACTGGTAAAGGCAAAACACTAACAGAGCCAAGAGTTCCAGTCAGTTTGGGGACAGCCAGTTCCTTCATAAGCAGCCAGAACATGCCATGGTGTCGTGAAAGCCCGCAAGGAGAATCTGACCAACTCAGGAAACCCAAAAGCAGACAGATACTTAATCACTCAGCAGCCTACCTATTGGGAGTCTCAGAGAGGCTGGGCTAAGGCCAGGTCCATCGGTGCCTGCCCGTTGAGCAGCAGGCTCCTCGCTGCCCACCCCTCCCCCCCAACCTGGCCTGTGTCCAGCAGGCAGGAAACCCGGCTTGAGTCCCCAGCTCAGGGGACAGGGGAGATCAGGAGTTTCTTCTGGGGAGAGAGCACCAGAGACAGTATTCTCAGACACTGAAAGTTGGGGGCTCTGCATCCCCTAAACCTCAGCACTTTGCCAGGCCCACTGAGCTCACTAGAGAAGCACTGCTCTCCATGCAGAAAAGTGAAGTCGCTCAGTCGTGTCCGACTCTTTGTGACCCCATGGACTGTAGCTTATCAGGCTCCTCCGTCCATGGGATTTTCCAGGCAAGAATGCTGGAGTGGATTGCCATTTCTTTCTCCAGGGGATCTTCCCGAACCTGGGTCTCCTGCATTGCAGGCAGACGCTTTACCGTCTGAGCCACCAGGAAGCTCCACGCAGAACTGATATCTAAACAGATGTGAAGAAATGCATGTACTGGGGAAAAAGGAAACTCAGTGAAAAGCTCAACAGAAGATGTTAACATCCTCTTGGATGATGGGCGATGTTCCCACAGCTCAAAACTAGAGCAGGATGCCACAGATTAGCATGGCCAATTAACACTAGATAAACCCTTTAAGCAAAGATGCGATGAGCCTAACAACACACTGAATGTGAGCGCCTGAAGATAACAGTCAAAGCTATCATAAAGAAGAACAGAAAAATAAACAATAGCAAAATAACAAGATAACAGGAGGCAAAGCAAGAACCTAGAAATTTTGGACTGAGAACAAAACATGGCCACACTACTATAATACAGATATAACCTACAGGAACCTACTGTATACAGAACACAGAAAACTCTGCTCAGTGTTCTCTAACGACCTACACAGGGAAACAAAACGAAAAACAACGGGTCTGTATATATGTATAACTGATTCACTTCGCTGTACACCTGAAGCACAACATTGTTAGTCAACTACAGTCCAAATACAAAACAAAAACTAGAAAAGAAAAACAAAAAACTTGGAGAGTATTATCAAAGAAACCTAAAAAAATAAAAAACTCTCCAATAAATAGACCATGAACTTTTCTAGTAGATGGAAAAAAACTCAGCAACAAGAGGTCAGAAACCAGGATGAGATGAGAGCCTTCAGAACAGCAGGAACACGTAAGGCAGGGCAAGGCTTTTCCCAATTCCCATCAGGGGCTTTCAATCTAGAACTTTACACCCACACTTCTGACTGTCAGGACGGATAAAGCCATTTTCAGCAAACTGCGGGCTCAAACTGAACAAATGAGTCGACTTCAAAACCTACCTGAAGTGCTCTGATGGAAAAAAGAGGAGGGAGTGAGACTGAAAACAAAAACCAGCCCATGGGAGCCTGGACAGAAAGTTCTAGGATAGCTACTCAGCTGCTGAGTGGAGCTCCAGTCCTCGGTGGAACAGGAGGATGTCAGCACTGAGAGGGAAGTTTGCAGGCAGGAAAAGAAAAAAAGACATCCATTGTTTCAACCCGCGGGAAACTACAACCCATAGCTTGCAAAGAGCGCACTCATCTGAAAGGCCCCTGATGCTTGGAAAGACTAACCACGAAAGAAGGGGGCAGCAGAGGATGGGATGGTTGGATGGCATCACTGACTCAACAGACGTAAGTGTAGTTGCTCAGTCGTGTCCAACTCTTTGCGACCCCATGGACTGTAGCCCACCAGGCTCCTCTGTCCATGGGATTCTCCAGGCAAGAATACTGGAGTGGGTTGCCATTTCCTTCTTCAGGGGATCTTCCCAACCCAGGGATCGAACCTGGGTCTTCCGCATCACAGGCAGATGCTTTACCCTCTGAGCCACCAGGGAAGCCCCAATGGACATACGCATGAGCAAACTCTGGGAGATGGAGAAGAACAGGGAAGCCTGACGTGCTGCAGCCCATGGGGTCAGTCAGACGCGACTGAAAAACAAGGCGTGTGAAATGATGATGCTTTGAGAGAAAATTTAATAACCAGCAAAATCAGACAAATAGGAAGCATGAAGAAATGAAAGCGCTCTGGGGGGAGGGTTAAGAGAACAGTACCCCCCAAAAAGCACCACGGCTCAATACAGTACCCGCCTGAGCAGCGAACGCTATTTTCAGCCCTAGAAAATAAGACCGACGATCTGACTAAAGCTCAGGATAACCACATCCATGGTATGAAGGATGAGGCTGCAGCGGGTGAGGGGGAGGCAGAAATGAGACCTCAACAGTCACGGTAGGAAGCTGAGAGACCACTTCTACACCCGACTCAGGCTATTTACAAGCTCAGGTCGCTCGTACTCAGCTGCCAAGGGGCAGAAGAGAGAAGAGGCCGGGCTCCCAGAGTGACAAGGGGAGAAGTCATTTAAACTCTGGGCTTCGCTCGCTAAACGGGCCTAGCTAACGGGTCATGGGCCTCGCGCCAAGAGCTCCGCCTCTGGACCTTCCTCACTCCTCGGCGGGCCTGGAACCAGGCACGCCGTCACCCCCCACCTATTACAGGAACCAGGTAAGCCCCGGACCACAAAGCCAGCAAACCAGAGGACTCAGGGAAGGCGCCCCGGGTCCGTTGCGACCCGACCCGACCCGACCCAACGGGCCTTTGCAGCCGGAGCTCCCTGCGGGAGGGTGGGGGTGCTGGGCCGGCCCAGCGCCCGGCGTGTAGAGAGCCGATGCCGCCCTCAACCCAGCACTTCAGCCACTCCCCTCCAAGGAGTCCCCCGGGGCCGCCGCCCTAGTCTCGCACTACTACTAATCCTCACCCACGATTTCGTCAAGTCCACGGGCTCCTCACACACTGCCTTGGTCTATCCAGGCGCCACAGCCACCGCGACGACCTCGTCCTGCGCACGCGCGCCGAGAGCTGAGAAAGCACTTCTGGGGACAGGACGGGCTGAGCCTCCTGCGTACGCATGCCCGGCCCGCCCAATGGCGCGGGCGACACGCTGATAGGCTGAAGGAAAGAGGGGAGCGGAGTGCAAACCGGAAGTCGAAGTGCGCGTGCACGCCGGATTATTTCATTCTTTCGGTCAGTACCGCTCGCGCAGGACCAGTTTTCGTGGGGAGGGTAGTTGCCACTAGTCTCCCACACCTGGCGCCTGTTCGTTTGAATAAGGGGCACCACCGGTCGTGGGGATGCTTTATTGTTCCCATGCCGGGTTCACGTTATTACATGGTCATATATGACACCGTCCATTTTGCCTATAGTCCCGTTCGCCCCAGGAAGTTCCCGCTCTGTCTTGACGTCCTCCGAGACGCTTCCGCCACACGCCGGTGATTGACAGACTGAGCGGCCCCGGAGCGCGCAGGCGTAGTAGCTCCGGCTGTACTTCCGGGACGGCGCCGTGGGACTCTTGGCGCCGGCGTCGGCGAGCGCTGGGACGGCGGCCGGGAGGGCGCGGCAGGCGTTCCGCGTTCTGGGTACCGGCGGCGCCATGCGCTATAACGACAAGGAGCTGCAGGCGTTGTCCCGGCAGCCTGCCGAGATGGCAGCCGAGTTGGGCATGCGGGGACCCAAGAAAGGCAGCGGTGAGCGGTCCGGGACGCCGGAGCGGGCGGGCGGGCGGCTGAGGGGGCGGGAGTGGGCAGGTACTGAACCCGCGCGATCCCGCCTTGTGCTCGCAGTGGTGAAGCGGCGGCTGGTGAAGCTGGTGGTCAACTTCCTTTTCTACTTCCGGACGGACGAGGCGGAGGTAGGGTGGTAGGGAGGATCGGAGTGGGGGTTAGGTTCGGAGTTCGGAGTCGGGGACGGGGCGGGGTCGAGGTCCGGTGTCGGAGCGGAGCGGGGCGGGCTCGGGAATCGGGGGCGGGGCAAGGGGCGGGCGGGTTCCCGGGGTCCTCCCCCATGCGCCTATCTATTTGCCCGCAGCCCATTGGAGCCCTGCTGCTGGAGCACTGCAGAGTCATCCACGAAGAGCCTAGCAGCTTCTCCATCAGTGAGTGCGGCCTGGGACGAGACTGCTTGTCCCCGCCCCGGCGCGGCCCCACCTAAGTCCCTAGAGGCTGAGTGCAGTGTCCGGGCAGCCTCACGCGCTGGCTTCTCCCGTGGGGCCCAGTAACCTAGACGGAAGTGATCCGAACGGCCGCCGTTGTCTTGTTGGGGAGCATTTCTCTCCCGGCGTGCCTCGCTGCAACTGTTCCATTTCTCCTGTGAGCAGGGCTTGTGCTGGGGATCCGGGAGGGTTTTCTTCTCGGTGCTTTTGAGAGGGTGGGGTCTGCAGGGGGAAAGATAGAGCTTCTACTAGTTTCCGCTGGAGGCCACAAGAAAGTGCCACAGACTGGGAGGCTTAAATAGGAAAAATGTATTCCTCCCTGTTCTGAGGGGCGAGAAGTCTGACATCAGAGTGTCAGCGCGGCTGCTTCCTTCTGAAGGAGAATCTGCCCAGCTTCTGGAGGGGTCGTTGGCAAAGCTTGTCTTGTAGAAACATCTCCCCATCTTTGCCTTCATTTTCTGGGATCTTCTCTTGTGTGGTTGGGTCTAGGTTCGGCTTTTCTTAACAGCAGTTCTATTGGATTAGAGTGAACCGTTCACCCTCCTGCGGTGTGAGCTCAGCTTAACCACTTAACTACCTATGCCTGTAGTGACTCTATGTCCAGATAGAGTCCCTGGCCTGGGAGATACACGTTTTAAGACGTGAACGTATGTTTTTTGGGGGACACGATTCAACCCACAGCCAGCTGTTGGGAAGCAGTGGGCCCAGGCCGGGGCTGTAAAAGGAAGTTGAGGCCTGGGTTGGGGTGGGGGAGGTGGGAGGGAGGGGGGACATATGGGGGCTGCTCCCTTCCCAGGCTTCCTGGAGGACCCAGAGAGGAAGTACCACTTCGAGTGCTGCAGTGAGGAGCAGTGTCAGGAGTGGATGGCTGCGCTGCGTCGAGCCAGGTGGGGTGCTGACAGAACCTAGGGCCAGGCGGAGCCTAGGGCAGTGTGGGGCCCTGGGGGCTCACTCAGCTTTCCTCTCCAGTTACGAGTTCATGCGGAGGAGCCTCATTTTCTACAGGAATGAGATCCAGAAGATGACTGGCAAGGTGTGCATGGGGGTGGGGGCAAGGGGCAGGGGATGGGGCCTCCTGGGCTCAGGCTTACGCCCACCACCCTTGTTGTCCACCCACGCAGGACCCCCTGGAACAGTTTGGCATATCCGAGGAGGCCAGGTTCCAGCTGAGCGGCCTGAAGGCATGAGGCCGGGTGGGGCTCCCCAGCTGTCCTGTTGCCGGACAAGGCTTCCCTGCCCTCCCGGCCCCAGGTTTCCTGACCAATCCTGGATTTGCTGTGGGAAGTGTCTTGGTTTAAAGACTTCAAACGCTCCAGGGTGGGCAGGGGCTGCCTTGTTGCGAGAAACCACCCAGCAAGTGTCCTCTAGACACACTGGGAACCACTGGACTGGTTTGGTACGTCGGTGCTACCTGCTGCTGCCAGGGGACCAGTGCCCCCTCCCATGAGCTGTGCCCTGCCCTTTGGGTGCATTGACTCAGGGCCTGGCAGGTGCAATTCTCCTGCGCTGGGCAGGCTGAATGTATAATGTTAGGTGAAGCTGTGAAGGGCGTGGGGCTGTGCTGGGGCCACTGTGAATTCTCCTGCTGAAGGGGCAGGCCCTGGCCGGACGCCTCTGGGCAGTGCTGGAAGGCTTGCCTTTGGGGTGGCCAGTATATTCTGTTCAAATAAAGGTACCTCTTTTCCATACGGGCCAGTGGTGCTGTGACTGCAGAGAGGGACATGTGTCCTCTGCCGTGCGCCTGTCCTGCATCTGCACAGCCGTTCCTGAGGGAAGCGAGGCTCTTCCCAGGTTCAAGGTTGAAGTGCCTGGGAGCAGCAGAGTGGGGAGGCCTGGAACCCAGAGCCAGGAAGGCCAAGGGGGGCTGGGACCCGGCCTACAGGGCTTCTGGCACTTACAGGCCCCCGTCTGAGTGCCAGCAGGACCTCAGGAAGAGTTTGTTGGTGGCGTTAAGGTCGCTAAGTAGTCGGTTTAGGAAGACTAAAAGGAGACTGCCCTGGGTGGTCCTGACCTGGTCATAGTTGTTGGCCCTTGAGCAGGGGCTAGGCCTTTGAGACGGGGATTGGGGAAGTCATTGTAACTTGTCTGTCGTGGCCACCGTGCCTGTCTTCAGGAGCAGGTGGGGCCTCTACTGGGAGCGACCGTCCTCCCTGCTTGGGGACGGTAAGCACTGCCCTGGGCCCTATGCACTCCAGGACCTTGCCGTGTCATCACCAGGAAGAAACACTGCTGCCAGACTAGGTTCAAGTGAAAACAGGTATTTTATTACAGCGTCTAGAGATGGATATGCAGTGCAGTGGGGTTCCCTTGGGAAGGGAAGGGAGTTAGCACCCCAACTGAAACACAGGCTACCGAAACGACAAAGCAAAGCCCGTCTGCATTACAAACCAAGGTGCGACAGAGCGAGCGTGGATGAATGTGTAAGAACAAACAGTCCTACAGTGGATGGGCGGGATAAATAATGGGGGAATCTTAAATAGGTCATGATTTGACTTGTAGCTAAATGGAGGGCTGTGTCCCCTGACCAGAGGGTGTCTTCATTGTTAGGGTTTCCTGAGCAAAGCAACCGTAGCCATCGGACTTCCTGGAGTGGAGTGGAGCACCTGGGTCAACAGCAGCAGTGGGGCTCCTCCCCATGCCCAATACCCTGGTGCCCCCTCCTTCCTGTGGCAGCGGCACCCAGGCCAAAGCAAGCGGCTGGGGCCGGATGGTGGGTGTGGAGAGGCCAAGCTGGCCCCACTGTGGGGCAGGCCCTGTGCACGTGTGTCTGTCCCTGTAGCTTGGAGGGCAGACAAGGCACGGTGGCCCGCAAGCCATGCAGTGTTTGTGTACAGTGTCATTTGTTCAGATGGGGCTCCTCAGGCAGCCCCGCAGCTTTCTGTTGGGGGTGGGGAGCCTCTTGAAGAGGGGTGGGGGCAGGGGGCAGGAAAGCACCATCACGCACCCACCAGGAGCACCGACCTGGGGTGGAGGGGGAGGGGCAGGGCCAGTGGTCACAGGAGGAGGGCTCCATCTCCAGCTTCAACTGCCGCTCTGAGCAGTGGAGAGGTGGCCAGAGGTGGGACACTGTCCTGCTCTGACCCTGTGGCCTGTATCTCGCGGGGCCTCCACCTGCCAGAAAGGCTGGCTCCAGACCCACCCCAGGAATGAGGAGGCGGGCTGGGGCTCGGCTACCATACTGATCCTTGGGGCAGCAGAGGGCCCCACTCCGCAGGGGTGGGTGGTGGTGGCCAGGCTGGGGAAGGCTCAGGTTAGATCCCTACGTGGAGGCCCACCTCTTGCGCTCCTTGGTGGGTGCCACCTGGTGGGGGGTGGTGAGCACCTGAGGACAGGGCTCTGACTGCCCACGCCCAGCTTTTGGCTGGGTGCCCACCTTGGTCTGGGCCCCCTGCCAGCACCTTTGGCCAACGTTGGCCCTTCCAGGGAGGCACAGACAACACCGCTGCACCAAAGACCCAGCATAGTCACAGATACTGCGTGGCGGATGGAGAGCCCCACCCACCACCTCGGAGCCTCAGGGACCAGCCCTCATGCCCTGCCACCCCACCACATCCCTCCCACATGGAGGGATGTGGCTGCGGGGGGCGGGGGTAGAGGGTCACTCCAGCTATGGGATGGTGGGTGGGTGGGCCCTGGGCCAGCACCTCTGTGCACTTGAATAAACAGGAAGGTTTCCCCTCACTTTTCTTTCTTCCTTTCTCTCTTTAGTTTACTGTGTATTCATCATACAGTCTAAAAATAAATGAAGTCAAGTCTATGAAATTTATAAATTTTCATCACATCTCTATAAAATACTGTCACCCGTCAGCGTGACTCCCCTGTAGACACACCAGGCACCCACAACTAACCACCCGCGTCCCCAGCCACCACTGGCGCTGACCCTCCCTGGGCAGCCGTGGCGCGGGCCCGGACGAGCAGAGACGTACAAAAGTAAATGCACTTGTCACACGGCGGGTTCCAGACCCTCCTCGCGAGCACCACTCAAACGGGTCCCCTCCTCCTCGAGGCACCCTGCTGCAGCCTGGCCGTGCGGCCACCATTCCTATGCCAAAGGCATGATGTGGACCCAGAGGCCGAGCGAGGCCGTTCACAGTGCGAGGTGGGGCGGGCCTCCACCCGGAGCTGGGGCCTTTGGTATAGGAAGAGCGTTAGATAAACAGGGCAGGCACGGGGCCTGGCGTCGGCGTTGGTCAACCCCGAGAGTCAGCACCAAGAGCGTGGAGGCCGGCCTGCGACGAGATAGCACCGGGCAGCTGGCGGTCCCCGCGGCGGCCAGTCCTCGGGCAGATGGACGTCTTTTACATAGATCCTTTCACATATAGTATCTACATCTCTCAATAGGTTGCCTTTACGGCTTCGGTGGAATAAAATAAGTCAAAGTTGTTTATACTTTTTAAAAAACGATAAATACTTTATCTAAAACTATGGACAGTACAGGCTGGAGCTGGGCCCCAGCGAGCCGTCTCCGCAGGTCTGCGCGGTGCTGATTCACAGTAGAGCCTGTTCTCCGGCCTCCGTCCGTCCTCGCCGTCCCATGGGGGGCCCCGCGCCGCCGGCCCAGCCCACCCTTGCATAGTCTCGCGGTTGAGGTAGAAATCCTAGTTACCTGCAGACACGCGTGGGAAGAAAGGCAGCACAGCATTAGCCCCTCACCCACACGGCCCGGCACTGCCCCATGTCGGGAGCCAGAGCCACCGACGGACAGACGGACCGACAGACGACGCACATGGTGGCCATAGGACCCCGAGCCACACCCTAGGCCCGTCCCCAGGTCCCCTGTCGGGCAGCGCTCCCAGAGACCTGTGAGCAGCCTGGCGATAAGCCTATGTGCTCCTGGGAGAGACTGGCTCAGGCAGCAGGGGAGGCAGCGTCCACCATGGGCCTGACCCGGCCTCCGTGTGCTCAGCTGCCCTCTTTAGCTCCTGATGGCTGGCAGCCGCTGCACGCTGAACAGCCCCACCTGGGTTTTTCCAACCACCAAGGCACAGCCCCAGTCCCAGGCCTCAAGTAAAGCTGTCTGAGGACCCTGACCAGGAGGCCGTCGGACTCCCACAGCTGCCCATTTGTTTCCACTTACACACACGACACGCAGCTGAAGATACAGGCAGATCCTGAGCCCAGCCCTGATGCCCCGTTTCTGCTCCAGACCTCACCCTGGGGATGTGGGTGCGGCACTGGGAGTGGCCGGGCCTCAGTCATATGACAGAACACTGCCCACCCACCGGGCCTTCCTTCCTGTGGCTCCTGCCACATTCACCCTGCCACCCCTAGGCCCCCCGCGGCAGACCCTTCAGCTAAGGAGCCCACCAGATGACCATGGTCTGAAGGCCTGTAGTGCACCAGGGGCCTTAAATGCATTGAGTTTTCCTAAAACCCTATGAGGCACGTTCAAGCACCAGGTGACAGGCTCAAGAGCGCACAAAAGGCACTGCTGGGCTTCTCCATGGCCCCTACAAACCCACATGGGAG
This sequence comes from Oryx dammah, assembly GCF_014754425.2. NCBI lineage: Eukaryota > Metazoa > Chordata > Mammalia > Artiodactyla > Bovidae > Oryx > Oryx dammah. The sequence goes on from NW_024070189.1 coordinate 88,250,388, forward strand.
CTGCCCGGGTCCCCGGCGGCCGCACACCCAAGCTCAGAATGGCAGCAAGCTCAAGCTGGGCTCAACAGGGAGGACACCAGCTCGGCCCTGCTCCTCCTGGCACCCTCCCTGGGAGACCTAGGGTGCGGGTCCGCAGGCAGTGGGACCAGCCACGCCCTGGTTCCCTTGCCGCCCTGGCTCTCTGCCTTCACGCCTCCTGGCCTGGGAGCACAGCCTTGGCCCCATGACCTTCCAGGAGCCCCGCCGGCCCACCTGTTCTCTGCAAAGGGAAGCACGGCCACCTAGTTGGGCTCTAGCCTTACCTTACAGAATACGAACTGCTAGCTAAGCAAGGTCTTTATCGCGGCTTAACCCCCGCAAGGCGCGCGGCATACGGAGGCGGCATGCCAAGGGAAACCCACACGGCGGGCGGCCCCGTGGAGCTGGCCTGTGGGTTCACGGGCGCGGCCTGGGCCAGGGCCAACCCAGGCAGGGGCTGGTGGTGCACCGTCAAGGCGGGCCGGGACACCTTGTGCGGGAGGGAGGCGAGCTTGATGGACAGAGAGGCGTTAGCAGGCGGCAGAGAGGCGGCAGAGGCGGCGGGCAAGAAAGCTTGGTTAGCAGGGAGGGATGCGAGGTTCTGCAGAAGCACGGGCTCAGAGTTAGCTGGGAGCAGCGCAGGGGGAGGAGGCAAGGTGGCGTTAGGATGGGGGGGTGCATGGAGGGCAGGTTGCCCCGGAGGGGGCCGGCCCAGGTGCGGAGGGGGTTGGGGTGGCCTCGGCTCCGCAGAGGACGGGGCCTGAAAGGAAGAGGCTGGGGTGCTGGCCACCGCCTGCAGCGGGGTTAAGCTCAGCGTGGTGCTGCGACATGCAGCCCCACTGCCGAAACTGGCTCCAAACGGATGGGCGGAGGCGGGAGGCACCGCGTGGTTAAAGACACCTGCAAACAGGAGAGAAAAACTCAGCTTCAACAGGCGGGCACCTCCAGCCGAGCCAAGAGCAGCACGCGGAGGAGGAAGCGACGGCAGCTGCAGCTCCGCGTGCGGGCACAGATGCAGCGAAGCGCAGGCAGCAGGAGTGCGGGCGGGCCCACCGCCGGCCTGGACCCACCCCACCCCACCTCAGTGCCACACGAGCCGGGAGCCTCTGGCTCCCCGCACTCTGCTCCACCCTGCATGCACACGGGCCGCGGGCACCACAGCCCCTCGCTCTGTCCCAGCGCCGGCTGCATCGGACCTTCCGGGCGAGCTCGCGGGAGGAAGGAGAGCCCGGGCATGGCGCCGATCCCTCTAAGAACCAGAGGGCGCAGTCAGACCAGAGAGCCCGGCACAGCCGACTCACGCCCGAGTGCTCTGCCCACACGACCGTCACGGCTGCGTTTCGTGAAAAGGAACGAGGTGGCGGGCGCAAAGTGGACCCAAAGGGACACGCGGGCACAGCCTCTCCCCCCTCAGGGGGCCCTGGAAGGGAACCTGCAAACAGCGGCGGTTAAACCCAACAGTCCGGGTGGGCAGCGGAGACAACGTGTGGCCCGCAGCTCGTCCCCCAGCGGGTCCTGTGGGACCGAGTGGCCGGGAGGGCCCTGCCTACCTCCAACTGCGCCGCCGGCCACCCCGGAAGAGAAGCTGCCCATGGCGTGCGAGTTGGTCAATCTGGTGGCGGCAGTCGAGACGTGAACCAGGCCGGCGGCGGGCACAGAACTGAACAGGGACTGCAGCACAGACGGGCCCAGGTTGGCCTGTAGCGACATGGGGCCCAGCGCGAACTGTGGCCCGGGGGCGAAGGCGCCCAGGAAGGGGCGGTGGGTCTGCACGGACGGGGCTGTGCCACCTGCCGAGGATGCCGCTGGGGCAAGACCTGGGCCGCTGAGGAGGCCTGCAGGGGGCGCGGCGGCAGCGGCCATGAACAGGTTGTGGCCGTTCTTGACGTCGGGCTCGCGCTCGCGGCCCTTGCCTGCCTTGCTATGCGCTGTGGAGGCCTTGTCCGGGGGTCCGCATGTGGGAAGGGCCCCCTCGCCTTTTGGGCCCAGTCCATCCAGCTGCCGCTTGTTCGCGAAGGGGCCAGACTCTGCAGCGCCACCCTCCTTGCCCCGTGGGCCGGGGAAGCTCAGGGGGGCACCCAGGCCAGCTGCCTCGGGGGCCTTGTGGGAAAGAGAAGCACCATCACTGAAGCTGTGTAAACTGAGGTCAGCTGCTAGGCCCCCGCCCAGGGCGAAGCCACTGGCAGGAAGGCTATTGGGGCTCAGCCCGCCTGCCCCTGGCAGGGTGCCTGGGAAGCTCTTCCTGGAGTGGGTGGCCAGCTTGCCATCGGCTGCGCTGGGCTCCTCCAGGCCGGGCCGGAAAGCGAACAGGGAGTTGTGGCTCAGAGCGGAGGCAGCCTGCAGCGGGCTGTCGGCTGCCTTGGCCAGGCCCAGGTCGGAGATGGGTGAGAAGGTGGACTTCCACTTGCTGCTGTTGACCGGCTCGCTGGCCAGCGGTGCCTTCCTTCCTGCTAGGCTGCCACCTGCTGGGAGAGGCAGTGGCTGAGGCCTGGGCCACCGGTGGGGCCTGGGGAAGACGCTGCAGATCCCAGACCACTGCCTGCTCAGAGTGCCTCCACACAGAGAAGGCCCTCTGGAGAGCAAGAGTGGCCTGGCAAATGTGGGGCTGCCAGAGAAGCTGAGGGCGGTGGGCTGCTCAGCGAGAGGAAAGCTGTGTTGACAGGGAGGACTACTTGCACCTGAGTGAACCAGGCGGCACCAAGGGCGTCCAGCGCATCACAAGGAAAGGGGCGGGAGAGGTGTGTACTCAGCACAGCCCAGGACAATCCTGGAAGCCCCGTGGGGTCCTCAGGGACCAGGCAGCAAGCCTAGCATGGGTGCCAAGGACTCAAATGTTGTGCAGACTGAACTCACCATTTTCCAAGGTTTTTGGTGGAGACTTGCTTTCTAAGGAGATTGTTGCAATTTTTCTCTCAATTCTATCAGAAAAAGAAAAAGAGGATGAGTGTTTGCCATCCACGTGCACACCAGAATGCTGTGTGTGTACACTGAATTGGCCAGGCAAGCCGTGAGCCAGAGATGTCCGACCTGCCGTCAGGGCCCCCAGCAGCGGCTGTGGCAAGGGGACATGGCTGAGGGTGGGCCCCGGCAGCGGAGGAATGCTGCTTCCCAACACACAAGGCACATGCAGGAGCCCCAGGCAGGACTGGCCCCGAGTGGAACGGGCTCTTGAGCCACAAGACTGTGTTGTCCACAGAGGGGGATGACATGGTGCTGAGCACGTAATGACCCCCCAGCAGGTTGTACCCAGTGACACAACAGTGTGGCTTCACATGTCAGGATTCTTAGGGGCTGTCCCGAAGCACCATGACCTCCAGAGACACAACTCCCAAAATAATCCAGAATTTTCACAACGTGATGTTTGTATGTGGAAGAATGAACTCAAGATAACACTGGAAACAGCCAACTAAAGAAATACCACAAATACACGGTACACGGGGCCTGTTCAGAACACAGCACTCCTGTGCCTCAATGGACACCAGCAGGACAGAAACCACACACCGAGGATCGGAGGACACAGCTGTAGGCCCCTACCTGGCGAGGGGTCACACGAGAACAAACAAAGAGCTCTCACAACTTAGCAGCACAACCCAAATCACACACGGGCCGGGATGTGAACAGACATCTCTCCAAGGAAGAGGCAATGTGGAGTGCTGCTGGCCCCTGAGGAGAAGAGGTTGGAACCAGGAGGACACCACCACACCCACAGAGACAGCAATGCTGCATGGAACACAGACCCAGAAGCTAACACACAAGGGCGAGGACGTGGAGAAACTGGCGCCCCGTGCATGGCTGGCAGGAGTGAGATGGGGCAGCTGCTGTGGGAAGTCGGAAGGATCCTCAAAAGTTAAGCACAGACTCACCACGTGATCTAGCAAATTCCACACCTAGGGCCTATGTGTGCTAATCACTGTTGTGTCCAACTCTGTGACCCCATGGACTAGCCAGCCAAGCTCCTCTGTCCATGGGATTCTCCAGGCAAGAATACTGGGGTGGGTTGCTATGCCCTTCCCCAGGGGATCTTCCCAGTTCAGGGACTGAACCCACATCTCTTATGTCTCCTGCATTGGGAGACAGGTTCTTTACCACTAGCACCACTAACCACAAACACGCTTTCAAATAAAAACATACATACGAACATCCAGACCAGCATGATTCACAGTAGCTAAAAACAAAGCAACCCAAGCATCCATGATGGGTGAACACAATGCGGTCCATCCACACAGTGGAATATGATGCAGCTTTTAAAAAGGAGGTTCCAACACCTGCTACAACCTGGATGAGCCTTAAGGACACAATGCTCAGTAAGAGAAGCCAGACACAGAAAGATACACTCTATCTGATTCTACGCACAGGAGGTCCTAGAGGAGTCAGATCCACAGAGACAGGAAGTAGATGATGAGGCTAGGGACTGGGGGAGGGGATAGGGAGTCTTTCTGAGGTGATGAAATTGCCCTAAATTGAGAGTGGTGATATCTGCACAACCCCATAAATACATCAGAAAGCCCTGGATCACACATTCTAAGCAGATGGTATGTTATGTGAATTATACCTAACACAGCTGCTGTCAAAGAAAAAATAAGGGAAAGAAAGCCCTGTTCCCCATCAGATGAGTGGCCCGGAGCCTGCGCACCTGCTTCCAGCTCTGCCACCTGCTGCCCTCCCTCCTCTCCGCTGACATGTGACACCTGCAGGTGGGCTTGGCTTCGCCCAGCACATAGGCAGCGAGGTGCTCTCAGAAGCCTTGGGCCCTCGCGGGCTGTTTCTCACACAGTTAAACAATCCCAGATGCGCCCTGCAGTCAGGACCACCCCCCAACCCCGATCGCAGCCCACTCGCCTGGCACTGCCGGGCTCATCCTCAGAGCCGGGCTCCTCGTCCGAGGTCAGTGGGGAGTAGTGGGCGCCGTTGGTCTGGCTCAGGGGCTTCTCCTTCTTGAGCACAGGTGGCTGGTCATTGTCCTGGTAGGGGACGGGTGAGCTCTTTAGGGAGCTCTCAGGGGACGAGATGGCCGTGATCTCCAGGGGCTGGTTGATGTTGCTGACCTGAGGGCCAGGCACACGCATGAGCGCCAGCAGGCCTGGCATGTGCCCTCATCAGCCACCCAGCCCCAGCACACTGCTCCCGCCTCACCATGGAGTTGAGATTCAGGGGGGACCCTGAAGACTGCGTGAAAAGCCCAGCGACAGATGGCAAGGCCCGGCGCTTGGGGGACACACTCGAGCTCAGGCTGGGGGTCCCCGCCGATGCCCGCTTCCTCCGGCCCCGCTTGCGGCTGTCTGGCCCATGGCCCTGGCCACCATCCCCACGGGCACCCGAGGGCAGAGGGCTGTGTTTGCTGGAAGGTGACTGCTTGGCGCTGCTGGCACCCGCCGAGATGGTGAAGACGATCCTCCTTTTGGCTTCGCTCTCAGGGTCTGAAAAGCTGGCATCGCAGGGCAGGTCTCCTTTGCCAGACTCGGGGAGCGGGCCCAGGGTGCCTAGCCGGGGGCTGGCGCAGAGCTGGGGGGCCGGCGAGGCTGAGCCGCAGGTGCGTGGCTGCGTCAGCAGGGGTGGGTGCTGCGGGGTGGAGCTGCGGGACCCCACAGTGGCAAAGAGGCTTCCAGAGCTGGAGGACTCGTCCAGGGCCGGGGGCTCAGCTCCAGGGCCGAGGGGTGCCGGGCTGCCTGCCAGGGCCCCACTGATGGCCACCGAGCCGCTGTATGCAAAGCCTGTGGAGGACACGAAGTGGTGGCTCGGCTCTCTTCATGCTTGGCACCCCTGGGCCTTCACTGTGCCCTCCTCCCCACTTCTGGGCCTGCGACAGTCGGGGACCTGGAGCCCATGAACATGCTGAGTGGACCCTGGGCACCACCAGCAGAGATGCCCTTCCCACACGAGAGCAGTGGCATCGAGATGAGTGCTGGAGCCGCCTGCTTCACAGCAGCGACAGGGCCCGTCTAGAGGGCAGGCACCCAAGTGCACAGTTGGCCCCACACAGAAGCCCCATTGGATCTCCCAGAGGACCAGACCCCGCCAACAGGGCCGGCACAGGCCCAGGCTGAGCACGGCTACCTGATACGAGCCGGGTGGGACCCCAGGGTGCGTGCAGCTGAGGGCGGCCCTGATGCAGCTCAGACCCCGCGGCTGGAGGGGCCGGGCCTGGCCTCTGGGAACCCTCACCTGTGGGAGCCAGGGCGAGGCTCTTGCTCCCAGCAGTGTTGCCTCCGGCACCATGGGTGTTAGCAGCCACCTGCTTCTCCAGCGTAGACGAGGACTCTCGGGCCGGTGGCCCAGGGCTGGGTGTGCTTCTCTGCAGAAAGAAGGCGCACACTGTCAGCCAAGCCGGGCACACACCCAAGGACGTCCCCAGGACCTGAGGCAGCGAGCCCAAAAGGGCGACGGCCACGCAGGTGAGCCTAGCAGTCAGCTACCAAAAGGCTCTCACGAGGTGAGGTGCAGATGTCTGAGCTCAGGTCTAAACGCCTGGGACAGCAGTGAGGCGGTGTCATGACCTGACCTGGCAGCTCCACTCCTAGGTGAAGCCAGATAAAAACAACTGTCCACATGATTCCTGTTCACACGTGTCCACAGCAGTGTGATTTACAACAGCCCCAAAGTGCATACAACCCAAATGACCATCCACAGAGGATACACACGTGTCCCTCCACACACTGGACCATCCCTCAGCCACAAAGAGGAGAAGCCCTGACACTCGCTACCATATGGATGGACCCTCAGGACATGAAGCTCAGTGAGAGAGGCAGACACAGGACATACAGTGTGTGATTCCACTGATGGGAAACATCCAAAACAGGCTGAACCACAGACAGAGAGCGGGGTACTGATTGTCAGGGGCTGGGAGTGGGTACAGGGGTGATGCCGATGGGGATGGGCCTCCTCTTGGGGTACAGAATGTTCTAGAAGTAGAGCTGGCTGCAAGACTGGTGAACACACCGAAGACCCCTGCACTGAACAGCTTAGATGGATGAATTCTGTGTGAATGACACCTCCATAAACACAAAGCCCAGCCCGCTCTACACAAAGTGTCATTCCGAAGGGCATGTGTGTGAGGGAGAACCCAAACGTGGACTAGAAGGACAAGGGCAGCTTCTACAGAACTGGAAATCTACTCTCCACTCAGTCACCATGCACACTCAGATCCAAGATTAAAGTTGAAAACCTTACTGCGAATTGGTGCTCTCTTTTTCTCAGGTATTGCGGCATGCTGGAGATATAACTGCGAGCAACTGAACAGAAAGTGACTGGCCCTCGAGGAGAAAGGACAAGCCCGCGGCCCTGCCTGTGCGTGCACACGAGGCCTGGGGCAGCAGGCTTGGGCCAAGGGCCGCACTCACCGCCTTCTCGGCGCGGCTGGGCAGCACCACGCTGGCCAGGGGGATGCTGACGGGCAGCTTGCTGGGCTGCACAGTGCTCAGTGGGATGCTGACGGGCAGGCTGGTGATGGCCTCCCCACTGCTGGCGTAGGCACGCTCCTTCACACCCTGCCGACCAGGACAGAGGCCTCAGGCACTGCCCCGGGGATACTGGGGATTCCAACCAGCCCCCACCCCAACCCATTCTCCTAACTGGCCAGACCCGCCCGTCAGCAGCCTCCACCCACGATTGGCCCACCCTGCTGCTCAACCACCCTCTCCTCCCATCCCCAGGGACTGAGCTCTCTCCCAGCCTCACCTGAAGGCAAGGGTGCATTCAGGTGGCCATGCTGCCCCCTCCTGCAGGACCTCCTTTGAGACCCGCCCCCCCACCCAGAGCCACAGATGCTCTCGGAGAGCAGCCTCACCTTCTCGGGGCCCTTCTCTCCCATCTGTAAAGCCGTGGGGGATGAAGGTCGGGGGTCTTGTGGGCTCAGCTTGATGCCGTTGGTAATGCCAGGGCTCTGGTAAGGGAGCCCGTTCTCCTTGGCATGCTCGGCTCTAGAAACAAGGCGTGTCCTCGGTCACTCTGGAGAGTGCACCCCCACAGCTGCAGCTTTGTGTTCAGAGCTGACAGCCCTGGCCTAGCAAACCCCCGATTCTCTTCCAAACTGACAATCCCCAGATCAGAAGACCCACAGGGCCTGTACAATGCAGTGACGCTGGCCTGCACTCACCGTGGGTGCAGCTCACTGGCAGCTGCCTTGCCACTGGCCGCGTGGTCCTGGCTCAGGTGGCGCCGCAGCACCAGCTTGGCAGGGGATAGCCTGGTGTAGTCAGGCAGGGCCAGGCCGGACAGCTTCTCCAGCCGTGGCCGGCCACTGTGGCTAGGGGTGCAGGGCACGACCTCCTGGTCTAGCGGGGAGGCCAGGTACTGGGGGGTGTTCTGCTTGGGTGAGGGCCGACCCAGTGCGCTGCAGAGCTCATAGCTAGCCGCGTGGCCATTCATGGAGAGCTCGGGGCTCAAGCTGCTGAAAGGCGGCAGGGAGAAGCGGGCGCAGTCCAGCTCCAAGTGAAGCCGGCCAGGATCGGCCTCTGGCTTCCCACGAAGCTGCAGGGCCAGTGCCTCATCAGGCGGCACGCAGGACTTGAGCTGGAGCAACTCCTGCTGCCGCTGGCTCTTCTCCAGCTCCACGATGCTGATCTGTGGGACGACCAGGGGGGTGTCAGGCCCACCCAGCCCCAAGCCCAGCACCCCTCCAGCCAGGACCGTCCAGGAGAGAGAGGAGGATGTGGGTGGTGAGCTGACAGGTGAATGAGCGTCAGAGTCGGGTGCAGGTGCAACAGAGGTGGTAAGGGGCCCAGGCTCCGTGGCCATCATGGCGACTGCCAGGCTAAGACATCAGGACAGAACCTGTCCTGGGCGGGCCAGGGCTTGAGGAACCGCATGTTTGGCTTTTCCCCACAATTAACGGGCTGCTCCTTGATTCTCAATTACGGAGGAGGGTCAGAACCCAGAGTGTTCCCTCTCCTGAGACCCCTCCCGCACGCCCCACCACACACAGGCTTGGGCAATAAACCTCATTTCTGTGACACACGGGCTGTGACCTTGCAGAAAGCTGCTCTGGGGAGGTGTGTGCTCAGGACACAACCTCAAAAGGATCTCAGTGGACACCAGTTCACCATGAGAGCTCTGTGGTCAGAGATCCCTCAAAAGCATCCCAGGGTCTGGTGCTGGGAGCTGCAGTCGAGGGGAAGGCGTCTCTGTAGGTGAGCCAGGGAGTGGGGAAGCGGGCAATGAGGAAGGCTCCAATCCCCAGCCCAGCCTTACCTGCAGTTCCAGGCAGTGCCTCTGCTTCTCTGAGATCTGGCTCTTCAGGGCCTGCTTCTCCTTCAGCAGATTCTCCAGGGACAGCGTGGACCAGTCCAGCTTCAGCTCCTCACACCGTGCCTTGAGCTGTGGGGAGGGTGTTGGGCTGTGAGTCCTGGCAGGCAGCCCCCACCCAGTATGCACAGCTGGGGGGGGGGGTTGGGAGGGGCTCCAGTGGATGGCTCCTACCCAGGGGTGCCTGCAGTGGGAGATGGGAGGAGCTCCTGGGTACACAGCTGGGGCACAGAAGAGCAGGAGTCTGCTGCCCAACCCCAAGCCCCAACCCTCGAAGCACAGAGCAGAGCTGCTTCCGGAGGCGGGGCTGAGAAGATGGGTCCTCGGGAAGGACACCCTGCAGGAGCAAGTGAGGGACATCCTCGAGAGGAGACGGTGCTCCCAGCACACGGGGATGTGGGCTCAGGGTCCCTGGGCTGTAGGTGGGGGGAGGGCTGAGGGTGCCCTGGCAGTGAAGATCAGAGCCCGAGTCTGAGATGCGCCAGGTGCCCTTAGAGCATCCTGACGGTAGACAGGGGCAAGGAGGGGTCCCACCCAGCCCGGGATGCTCACCAGCCGCAGGCTCTGGCTCCTCAGCTCCCGGTTGCCCTTCTCTAGCTGCTCCGTCTGTTCCCTCAACTGCTGGTTGTGAGCCGAGATCTCCTTCTGCGCTTGGATCAGGTCGTTGTAGGTCAGCGCCTTCACTCCCAGCTGAGGACACACCACGGCCCAGGTGGGCGCTCACGGGGCCACGTGCAGACTTCCCCTCGTTTTCTTTGATGCGGACCATTTTTAAAGATTTTACTGAACTTGTTACAATATTCCTTCTGTTTTATGTTTTTGGTTTTTTGGCCGCAAGGCATTCAAGATCTTAGTTCCCTGCTCAGGGATTAAAACTGTGGCCCCTGCACTGGAGGGCGAAGTCTCAACTACTGAACCCCAGGCAGTCCCAGGAGCTGCCCTCTGACTGCCCCCAGGCTCCAGGCCTCCTGTGAGGGAGACTTTCAGCGTCAGAAGCACAGGAAGGGCAACAGTCCACCTGGATATCAGCTGTCTGGGCTGGGGTCCCGCCCCCCTCACCTGCCTGCCCACCCGCCCGCCCATAGCTCAGCACTGGGGGTCATGTGCAAGGCCTCCCGGCAGCCAGGCAGGGACCAGTCTACCTCGTCCAGTTTCTGCTGGAAGAGCCTCTTGCTCTCCTCCTTCTGAGCTTGGCAGTGGCCAAACAGCTGCTGCGCTGCGCCTAGCAACCGGGCATTCTTCTCCTGCGGGGCAGGGCTGATGAGTACACGGACCATGGCAGGGGGGAGGTGGGGGAAACGCGAGCAGACTGGCCAGACCCGCATAAGGGCTTCACCCCAGAACGTGGTGCCACACAGCGGTGGCTTCAAGTCCTGTTTATGAGGATCGCGGGGCCTTATGCCGCCCACCCTCCAGAGAGCCATGCCCGAGCTAGGCCTGACTGAGGCTGCAGGGGACACGCCCAGGCTGAGGGACCCCTAGATGCCTCTCAGCACGGGGGACACTGTTCCCAGATGAGGACGCCTCAGCCATCACAGCAGGGCCCAGGCCAGGTGCAACCATGGGGTCATTGGGCCCTGAGGTGGGGGATGAGTGCCCCCCAACCCTCCCGGGAACTTGGCTGGCAGCACGGGGGCCGCACCTTCTCCTGGTCCAGCAGCTGCTGCAGGGTGGCCTTGTACTGAGGGGTCTTCGTGTATGCCAGGAACTGTAGGTACTGAATCCTGAAGGACTCTGCAAGGAGAGAACAGACTGGATGTTGACACAGGAAGGATCCCGCTGAGGCTCAAGGCAGGGGTGGGGCTCATGAACACATGCAGGCCCCACAGGGTTTTGGTGGGGCCAGGGCTCTGCCCCAACCTGGGGTTGCCCCCTCCTGGGGCCCCTCAAAGCTCCTGGCATCACCGGCCCATGTTTCCTTTCTCCCACACGTGTGGGCTCTGGTTGGCTAATCTGCCAGTTTTCTTGGTAAACATACGCTACTGCTGTTGAGAAAACTGATAGCTCCCAAGGTTGTAAAGGGTTTCCTTCACCCAGCTTCTAGAGCTGAGTGATCTCAACGCAGCCCACCCTTGCCCACGACTGCGAGCTCAAGTTGGCAGAACGGGGTCTGATCCCGCGGGATCCTGGCACCATGGACACGGAGGCCATCCTCTAGAGGGGTGGAGCTGCCTCCCTGGCCCCACTCACTCAATGCAGGAGCCCCCAGGGTGGCCCAGTGTGCCCTGGGGCAGAACCTTAGCCTCAAACCACCACACGGGCCCTGGTGATCCCAGAACCCAGGAGTCCCCTGGCAGGATAAGCCCGAGCCCTGGAGGTGGTGTGCTCCGCTGCACGGCATGGGGCTCCTGCCGGGGTGTAGACCAGCCGCTGCTTGCCCTCCCTGACCCGTGGGCCCGGCTGGTGCTCACCTAGCAGCCTGTGCAGCGCGGGCGGGGTGGGTGCCAGCAGCAGCTGCTCGGGGGTAGGCCGCTGCACGCTGGGAGGTAGCTGGTAGAATGGGCTGTGAGGTGGCCTGTGCGCGTCTGTGGGGACACAGCAGTGGTCACAATCCCATAAACGGGGCCTGGAAGGCCACTACAGAGCCCCCAGTTCCCCAACAACAGGACTCAACACAATTCCCACAGCCCCAACCACCAGACACTGAGCTGTCCATGCTCGTGCCCTGGCCACTCACTCTGAGCCAAGCCTCCTGCCAGAACCAGGAGCGTGGGAAGCCAAGGCCCTAGGACCTGCGCCTGGGCAGATGGCTGGGTCAAGCTGACCACACCAATGGCCCGGGGGACCCCTGAGGTGGCTCCTCCCTCAGGAAGGCTCAGAGCGTGGGCGCACCCACATAGCACACCCGTGACACTGGCGCAGCAGCTTCTGCCCCAGGGCCCCACGGCGCTCCCTCCCAGGGCCCCACGGCGCTCCTTCCCAGGGCCCCACGGCACGGGGGCGGGGCTCACCCTGCGGCAAGGGGGAGGCCGCTCGTGACACGGTCTGGGCGTGCAGCAGGTCCAGGGCGCTCTGGGTCTTCTTGGGCTTGCGCTCGGGGTTGGTGGCACTCATCTTCTTGGGGCGCCCACGCTTCCGACCCACCATCTTCCGGCCCTTCTTGTTCAGCTTCTTCTTCCGGGCCTTGGAGGGAGATGGCTTCTTGACAGCGGCTGTCCCGGATTTCTCCTCCTCAGCACCGGAGTCCTGGTAGAAACCCGCATGAAGGACTGGCCAGAGGTGTGGGCTCTGAGGGCGGCCTGGCTCCCTCCCCGACCAGAGTGGGGCTCACCACGGGGGTGTCTGCCGGCACAGCTGCCTTGCTCTCGGGCACCTTGGTGGGCGTGGTTGTGTTGCTCTTGTTCTCCCGCTGCTGCCGGCGCCGAGCTGCCTCTTGTTCCTCCTGGTGGGCAGGCAGGGGGTGTCTCCTGAACCTCAGGCACCATGTGGACCCCCCTGCCTCCAGGGGCCCCACAGCTCAGGCTCCCGGGGGTGGTCAGCCAGGTTCTGCTCATCTGCACCCTTGATGATGGCGCAGGGAAAAACAATACCCACACCCTGTCTCTGCCAGGACCCCAGCGGCCTTCAAGTCACAAGGAAAAGTTATTAAAGGCAGAGCCTGGGTGCAGAATGAGGAGCTGCTGAATGGCCTGGCCTCCCTGAGGTCCCCACAGCTGCTTCCCCACTTTGGGGTGCTCTGTCCATGAAGAGGACTGAGGGACACCCTGGGTCACCAGCAGGCAGTACAGTGCTGCCCATGAAGCCATTCTGTCTTGGATGGGGTGGCAGTCCCCACACTGTGACCTGAGGTCCTATCCCGGTAGGAGGGGCCCGGGTTGGGGGCTCCTCCAGGCTCACAGGCTCGTCTGAGCCTCCAAAGAGAAAGATGCTGGGACACTGGGATACACGTCCCACAAGGTTCAGGGACAAACCGACGGGGACCAAGGGGCAGCAAAACGTTTCAAAATGTGAACTGTTTTCAACCTATTATCAACCTATTTTCCCCCAAATTGTTGAAACTGCTCAAGTCAAGGCTATCACAGCCAGGGGCCCCTGGTGCCCAGGCCCGAATCCGGACCCTCAGGCCCTGGTCAGCAGCAACCAGGCTTATAGGTCAAGGGCAAACAGACAAACTTACCCTGAGTTTAGGATTTTTTAGACTAGAAAAATAGTTTTCAAGCTAAAAATGGAAAAGAAAAAGTCTCATTAGCAGTAGAAAACCCTGCAAGATGAAAGCCATATCCCAGACCCACCAATGCCAGGCAGTGACGTGCCCAGGGAACACGCTGGACCCGGGGGTGGGAGTACAACCTCTGCCCCCACCCCAGGTTAGCTGAGAGGCAGGGCAGGGGCGCTTGGGCACCACTCACTATGGTGCGGTCGATGGTGTGCAGGTAGTAGGAGACTGGCTTCCCTGTCCATGACACCGAGCCTTTTAGCGGTGACAGCTCCACGACGCGCATGATGGTGCCGATGTCTGTGCACAATGGGCCCATGGGTCAGGGGACGCCTGGGCATCCCAACCACGGGCCTGGGAGGTGCCCACGGCCCTCCCTCCCCCCGGCCCTCAGCCGAGGACGAGGGTGGGGACAAGCCCGCAGCATGGGCTCTGAAAGAGTCTCGGAGTCCAACGAGACAGCCAGGGCAGCTGCAAGGATGCCCGGGTCCTGTATATGCCCCCAAGGGGCATTGTCACTCTCCCATGGGACCTGAGATTCTCACCCCTACAACCCTGACTGGGGCTATGTCTGGGGACATCAGGGGCTGTCACATGGGGGATCCTGCATGGAGTGAGTGGAGCTAGGCCCAGGATGCCCCCAGGTCACCTCTGCTGACAGGGATCCTGCTTTAAGTCACTGCAAGTGCTGACAATCAGACATGTTAAGAATCTGGCAACACAAGTGTTCTTACCACTCAAGTTTCTACTGTTTATTCTGAAGTTCAGAGGCGCAAAGGGCTTCGAGGACACAATTCTGCCACCTGGAAAACAGAGAGGGGTCAGTACTGCCCTGAGGACACCAGCACGCGATGCAAACAAGAGCCTGATGACATCAGAGCAGAGGGGTGCAAAAGCGTCCAGAAAATGAGGCCCCAGCACCCAGAAGGGAGGACGCACTGTGAGTCAGTCCTCTGCTCCCAGTGAGAGCCAAACTAAGCGGCATCTAAGTGCCCTGGCCTGGAGCACTGACTGCCTTCCTGCAAAGGTGCTCACAGCCCCACAGCCCCGGGGTGGGACAGCTGGGGTCCTCCACACTGTCTGCACTGTGCAGATGAGCCAGACCAGAACCAGCCCTGAACCATACTAACAGACAGAGCCTGAGGGAGACCCAGGCCCTGACCCAGACAGACAGAACTTGAGGAGAAGCGGGTCAAATCCACACAGACAGAACCTGAGGAGAACCGGATCCTGATTCACACAGACAGAACATGAGGAGAACTGGGTGATCCACACAGACAGGACCTGAGGAGAACCAGATCCTGATCCACACAGACAGAACATGAAGAGAACTGGGTCCTGATCCACACAGACAGGACCCAAGGAGAACCGGATCCTGATCCACACAGAACCTGAGAACCGGGCCCTGATCCACACAGACAGAACCCGAGGAGAATCGGGCCCTGATCCACACAGACAGAACATGAGGAAAATCGGGCCCTGATCCACACAGACAGAATCTGAGGAGAACCGGGCCCTGATCCACATAGACAGAACCCGAGGAGAACCGGATCCTGATCCACACAGACAGGACCCGAGGAGAACCAGATCCTGATCCACACAGACAGAACCCGAGAAGAACCGGGCCCTGATCCACACAGACAGAACATGAGGAGAACCGGGCCCTGATCCACACAGACAGAACC